>NW_026019148.1:0-5003 GCF_020466585.1 Dendroctonus ponderosae | reverse complement strand
ACAACTGGCAACTGTGCTAGTCTGCAAAATAAATACATTTTCGTTACTTTTAATTTTCAAGTCTAAAATCTGCTGCAAAGCATCTTGTAATTATAAGGAGGATTTCTAAAAAAATAATTAAATGTGACAAAGACTAAATAAGCTATATTTAATCACATTTAGCAGACAGGAAAAGAGCACGCTAGGCAGTGATTTCCACTGACGTCACGCAAATCGACGCAAGATCCTACCTTGTATTCATTGTATCAAGGGACTGAGCATTGCGTGGTTATCTCCAAATTGATTGAGACACGTGACTATCCAAAACAGTTTCGGTGAAAAAGAAAATATTCTACCTACACTGATGTTTTATCTTATTTTTCAATGAAATTCATATATCCCATACCTGGAATTAAATCCTGAAGAAATAATCGTTGACTAAACATCAGGATTCAATGGCACATTCGAACTAAAAAGCCCCACTTTTCACAATACTTGCAAACTGTTAAGGTTAGGTCTCCACTTTATGCACTTTGAGCTTCGAAATTGTGTTATCACATTTCAAGTTTGATGATAATAGTTGTATGTGAAGAAATAATCAATGTGATTTTTATCCTGACCGGTCAGTGGTTTTAAACCTCTTGCAACGTCATTAAAATGTTCAGAATCGCACACATCGAAAAGTTTTAAACACTGGAAAGTGGGTCTATGCAAACGGTGAACTCAACATGGCAAATATTTACAAGATTATCGTTTAATACATTATCTCCAACTTGACTATTTTTCCTCTGTTACATTTAGAATATATTAAACTTAGCGCATCGAATGCATAAAATGCATGGTTCGTCAGCGGCGTCGCGATAAGATAATCTTAATCCTGCGATAAGACACGACAGATTATCAACTACTAGTTCACTACTAGTGGCACAGACTACTCACTATCTCACTATGATATGACGAGTGGCATAGAAAGAGACTTACAAGACTAGTGGTTTAAAATGCGTGCCAATCACGACGGTAAGCTAAGCGATTAAATTTCGCGCTCGCGCAATGAAGCCTTCGGTGTGATGTTTATAATATCGGCTAGATGAGCTAAACCGTGATTTTAAAATCACTGTTATAACTGTGAATGTGATTTATTTTTAACTGTCAATCTGATTTCTCTTGCGGTTGCCGTTTTTGTGATATAGCCGCGTCTTAAGGTGATGGGCAATGGTGCGTCACTTGCAGAAACAATTTTAGAACATTTGTAAATCGTATTTTTAAAATAAAAAACTTTATTTAGGTATATAACAAATACTATTTTATACTTAAAGTACAAATGATTTTATAGACACTAAAAAATAACGGCCTCTGCAACTAGCAATTGGCTACCCATTTTGCAAACCTAGGTACTCCAAAAGTTCTAAAAACATTCGGGAAAAAAATTAAAATAGGAACAAAAAACTATTGTTTTACACAGAACGAATAGCGTTTAATAAAGTAGATCTTAATTCTTTGTGAACAAGCTATAATTGATTACAATTTTTAATCAGAAAAAAACTTTATTTGAGTCAAAATAGGTAGCTACTCTTCGCGAAAATCTTCAGAATTTATTGATATTGTGGGATTTGCATTCCATGTGCCGTTTCAAATTCGACGTAGGTACTTGCTTTGTAACATAATTTTGCTTTGAATAAATTGTATTTTGCAAAATTATTATCTAACCCAGAAAAGGAAGTTCAAAAAAATAATTTTCCGTCGCTTAGCACAATACATAATAAACAATTTCAATTCGAAAAATTAACAAAACAGAAACAGAAAGCGTGTTCCCAGAAAATTATTTTTAAAATACGCAAATAGGCTACCGATACAAAGTGGCGTAGGGAAATAAACTCGCGCCCAAGGCACAATACATATACGTTTTTAGAACTTTTTTTAGTCTAAAAAAACACGCAGTTTTAAAACAGTAAATAGCAAATATTTATTACTTCTAAGGAGATACATATATTTAATAATAATATGATTATAATACATTAATAAAACATTTCTAAATTTTCCTTGCTTTTGTTAAAGCAAATTTGTCAATAATATCATCAAAGTTAATAATTTAAATTTTTTATCTTTCCACACTTCAAAATGCTAGATCACTTAGGCTACCTTGTCCCATCGTTGATCGTAGATTTGTCAAAATTAATTTTAATTTGCTGAATGAACGTTCGCAGCTAGCAAAGCGTATTAACATTTTGCATCAGTCACATATTTCGATAATGAGTTATAATCCATGAAGAGCTGTATTATAAAATTCGTTATCAATCAATAAAGTTTCAACGTTTAGGAGAAATCCTATTTTGAAATAAAGGTCACTTAATGGTGTTAATCGTGAACATATTTCTTGTTGGAGACGATCAAGAACGCTTCTTCATAACGTGAGAAATTTCACTTTCTGCGGAAAGACCAACATTTTCAGCCAATTCTCCGGGCATTTACACGTATTGTTGTATCAATATCCCATTTTTCACAAAGAGACTTCGCTTTTTCTATTGCCTCTTCACAGAGCTTGTCTCGAATTTAAGCTAGTTCAGTCGCTAATGATTCAAGATCATGGAAAGCTTCTGTAAAATTCGTTCAAGGATCTTAAATTAATTTTCATTAAGTGATATAAGTGCATTAACTTTATACTCAGGCTTTTGTACACTTGTTCTGTAGCCTAAAGACGCTGGTCAAGATATTTTTCATTGAAAAATAATTGTTGAGCCGACCACTGCTCTAATAGTCTTGATACCACTTGCCCCAAAGACAGCCATCGTGTCTCACCGTCATCATGGATGGGGAAGCTTGTGAACTTGTTTAATCTCAGCTTCATTTACGGTATCGTTGCTTGTAAAATGTCTACAAAAATAACAATTATGAAGTAATTACTTAGATCTACATACAGGGTGTCAATTTGAAAACTTCCCACCGCCTTAATATCTTTCTTGCAGTTGAAAATATGAAAAATCGGAAAGACCAGTCAATTTTATTTGTAAGGGGACACTCTAAACAAACATCTTTAGCCTCCTTGTTTCAACCCCCTACGGTAGATGTCACCCTTAGAGTCTTAAATAGGAAGGGGAGTCAAGTGACACAATCGTTTTAAAGGGCGTTCAATTCTCTTTCATTAGTTAATACTTTGTTGCTTCTTGTTGTGAGGTTTTCGAATAATTGCGTTGCAAAATTACAGAAACAATTAAACATGCCTGCATTCAAATTTTGGTTTTCAGATTAGTGTTTACACAAAAATTATTGTGTTGGATCCTTGTAGTAGAATTGATTAGAAGAGTAGGTTACACCGTTAAAATCGTTGAATAACAGGAATACTCGTCTTTATCTATGGACTACTCACTATTCTAAGCTTAAGTCTAACAGTTTTTGATATATTTGACATTTTATGTAAAAAATTACAGTTGCAGCCATATATTCATTTTGGTAATTCTTGACTTTGCGATCTGATACTCAGACTGCCGCTTTGCCTTATAGACTATGCTCACCTTATAGAAAATCTCGTAACAAAAAACATTTTTCCTATTAATTTTTCGAACGAATTTCCACCACTTTTCACCCTCTGAAATTCACCAATTTCCAAAACAAAACAACGGTCGCCATGATGGTTCAGCTTTGCGCCGGCGTGCCAGTCGAAATCATGATTCTGTGATCATGATACAAGGAATATATATTCCTTATGTCATGAGTCGAAATTTTCGCATAGTTGCCAGTACTATATTTCCTTAACCCTTCTTTAGCCTTTTCCTGTAACACATCATTTATTATACTTAACTATTTAAGCTCTTTTTTAATCGACTCAAATTTTTAAATCAGGATAAGCTACAAAGTTCTAGTTCATATTGTCGGATAGAGGGCCTTAAATTACGTACGTTTTTGTACCAAACATCATTTTAGGATTGTTTTTGATCGTTTGCAAACATTCAAAAATTAAGCGGATTTCTTCCAGCAACTGCAAATAATTGTCCTGACAACTCCCCCGAGGAACAGGATACCTTCCTAACATGTGTGTAGGATACACAGGACACTAGAAGACAATAAATCTCATTTCTTCCGAACGCCCGTACATATTGAGCAGGAGTTAATTAACGGAATTCGAGAAGCTGTTTGAACAAACATGTTTGAAGATAAACGGGCAGAACACCTCTTGTAATTTAACAACTTAATTGTATTTTATTTTTTCTAATAACCATTAATAGGTGGTTTTGGTTGACAGCTGTGACGGATTTAGGTGTATCACTCATGTGCCTCAAAACGGTAGCAGCACTGAGGGCAAAGTGACAACGTTATCCTAACCTCAAAGAATGTTATTGTCAATTTTACTTTCTTTGCTTTGTGTTTACCCTTGGTTACTACAGTTCGAAATAATTAAGAAGCAATAGGTTTTTACGCAATGTTAATTAGACAGACTACTTTGAAAAAACATTGTTGCCATACTTATGATCTACTTTTTTGCAAATATCTCAGTTTTTAATAAAAATGTTTCTTTTTACTATTTACTACACCATCCAGAGGAGCAGCGAGGACGTGGATCTTATGCCCACTTGCACTACACTTCTTCTAAGCACGTCCTTACCTAAGTATACCTTAAAATTTAAGTCCGACTTAAGCTTCAATGAGTTGCACCATCCGTTTTTCACGTGTTCTTAGCTAAGCTTCAGGCAATAACCGGCAACTCTGTATTTTTCGTTCAGTTCTGAATGTCTGTGTTGTTTCTAACCGAAATTCGAAATCTTTTTAAAATTTTATTTTACTAATGGCTGCAAATCAAAAGTGGGTCTACTAATTTCAGCGCTCCTCAAAGAGATACTCTTTTAGAGCTCGTCGCGTTTCACTAAGATTATCGAAAATTAAAAAAAACAAATGCTCTGTCTTCCGAAGAAAAGCCGCCAACATGCTAGAAAATAACGGGCGAATTTAATGCTATTTGTTAAAACAGTTAATAATTAATTTTTAAACAACAATTCCGCGTACGACCGCAACAATCAGGAAATTCTACAATA
>NW_026019147.1:0-4805 GCF_020466585.1 Dendroctonus ponderosae | reverse complement strand
AAAAAAAAGCAACAAGAACATGAGAAATACGAGATACTCGAGTTAATGGTGCAGAGAAGCGAAGTAAAGTGTCAAGATAAAGAACGATGTAAGGAATTTACAGTGAAGTTCAAAAGAATCTAAAAACGCACAAACATTCTTCATATGTATAGGAAAGCAAACGAAAAATTAACCAAATGCAGGGGTTACATTGAAGAATCGTTTATGAGCAGAGAAACCAAACAGAAAAGAGTGAAGAAGACTAAACAAATTTCAAAACTCAAAGGAGAAAATACCACGATGTTTCTTCGAAAGATTTGAAGACCTAAGAGGCGACTTAAAACGATCAAAAAGTACCACCATAGAAAATTGACTGTGCTGATCGTTTGCAATGTAGTGTTGTATATTGGCATTCAACAGTTTGTCAGTATTGACCCTTTTGGAAAGTGCGACCATAAACAGTTCGGACGTGACTGAAGCGAAATTACTTTGAGCCAAGCAATAAAGACTTGGGCTTTGTGCCATGTACTAGCGAAGTTTTATTGCACACACACACACACACACTTTTACGATCATCGGTAAATGGCCATTTACGGACTACAATCGGGACACCAACAGCGTCAATTTGATTGTTTAATGGACTTTGCTTGTGCAAAGCGCCGAAACGATCGATTAGGCCCATCCCAACTTCAGATCGCGTTATTTTGCAAAAAAGCAGCAGCCGATTTAATTAAAGTGTTCGAGACTGCATCCTGTTGATGGTTGTTTACAATGTTCAGAAAAATAAACACGAGCTAATTGCAAAACGACATTAAACTAAAAACTCTCGCTCAACTTTATCACGGCCCAACTCGTTTTTGCAATGGCTGAATTAAAACACAGGCCCATTTACCGTGAATTAATTCGCGTAGTTCGTCCAGATTTGTGTTGAAATTTTTGGCGCAGTCGCCAGTATTTTCGCGTTTCCACACTAATTAGTCATCGTCGACAATGTGGAGCTCGAAATGCCAGTTATTAAGGCACAAAACAAGTATTGTTGCTGCGGCCCCGGTATCCTTAGGCAAAGCCCTTGCTGCTTTATTAGTTTTTGCGCGCCTTAACTCAAAGCCCAATTTAATATACTGTCACACAAGGAAACAAGGGACTGTATTTCCTGTTCCCTCACGGCGACAAGCTTTTAACTTCCTTCTAAATTCTGGATTAATTCAACGATTTCCAAATCATAATTTAGATGGAAAACTCGTTGTTGCGGAACAACGCCGAAACATAAATCCGCTTTACATAATGGAAGAGTGCGAGTGGAAAAAAATGCATAGACAAACCCAAATGACTTCCGAGCCATAAAGCGCCGATATTGAAACAGGTTGAGAGGGAGCGAAATGTTGGCTCGTCAAAATGCCTCAATAAAACGCTCGACCCGAACCATATCGTTGACAAAAAAAAAACAACTTCGATTCTTCATAGTCCCGTCAATGTTGAGCGATTTTTCTTCGGAAAAGGGACCTAACATTTCTGCAACCCGGAAAAAAGGCAACGATCCCCGCCGCAAGTTACCGAAGGAAAAGTGCGTTCAATAAAGGAGCATTTACTCTCCAGGGTAAATAGTTCGAGAATATTTGCACTTTCAGCTTCCAGTCGAGTTTTTAATCTCCAACGGGGGCAGTTTCTGTTGGTATTCGAGCCAGACGTAACATTTAATGGCAGAGATTCTCTAACTGCGTGGTTCGACCGGATAACAACTAAAATCACTTAAGTTCGCTAGGTTTATTTTACAGCTTTCCGAGTTTAAATTAAGATCTGGCTACGTGCCCCCAGATTGAATTCGCCGGCACGATAAAGAAAAGCCGTGCAAACTAATGCACAGTTAAATCACCAGAATGTTGGGCAATTAATGAATAGAGAAAACTGGCTTTTGATATTGAATCGGAGCATGATAGTGAATGTCGATAATAAATGCGGCAGAAAACTCAGCTATAATATAGCGAACAGTACGAGAGCAGTGTGCGCTCATAAACTGCAAAATCGACGACCTACTCGAAACCGCCAGCCTATGCAAACAGGCCATTATCACGTACGAGTGTGCATGGCTCATACGTTTTCGATTTAATAAAATTTTAATGAAAATTAAATAGCAATTTCGCCGGCACGATAAAGTAGCAGGAACGTCGATGGACGGCCACAAAATTTGCGGAAATTAAAACAGCACTAGGCGAAAGCCTACCGACTGCGCCAATGCTCTAGATTAGGACGATAAGGCCGATGGAAATTCGGTCTGAACGGCGACAGATTCGATGTGAGGCTCTAATCAATATGCGGCAAGCGATTGAGCTTCAAAGTCGCCATTTGCATATTTATTGCTGTAAATATCAGCCCGATCGGTTTTTCACCAGCCTCATTGAGGAGCGAAGCGCCATTGTGCGCTCAATCATTTCAAATGAATAGTTTTGATGTATCAGACGGATGAGGGCTGCGAGTTTTATAATTGGAATCTGCGCTCAGTAACATCATGAAGCAGCGGTTTTCAGATGCATAGTGTTGATAGAGCATCTGCATGAGGATGGCGAGATTAATAATGGTGGTGCACAATGACTTCAAATGACGAGTTTTCACCCGTTCATTGGAAAGAAAAAGGACGCTGTAGATGAAACCTTTTATGTATCAGACCGATGAGGGCTGCGAGTTTTACAACTGCAAGCTGCGCTTACCTACTTCGGGAGGTTTGGTCATCACCACTCAAAAAAGTGCACATACCTGAAAAAGAAAGCTTCCATCAGTGAGTGATACACACGTTTGACTCCATACATGGCGCGCAAAATCTATTGGACTTTTTAAACACTCTAGACGCCGTTTGTGCATGAAAATGGTGGTTACAATAACGAAAATCGCTACAAGTCCTGGCTGATTGTATTCGGCAGTCATCCGTTAAATCCAGCCAACAACGGACCGTCAAAATATCGAAACCGGTACGTTTCCCGATACGGGAAAAGTTCGTTCAAGATCTGTTTCGACGTCTTCCATCGGGCCCAATCGAGCGGAAACTTCAATTAAAATCAAGAATGCCCGAGGCCGCAGATGCGGCCCAAATATTATTGTAGATAGATGTTCATATCTTGGAAGTTGGCAGTACAGTTACCGTCTTCGAGCAGACAATATAGGACGCTTTTCCGATCGCCTTTGCCATTGATGAAATTTTATTTTGCCGGTGTCTTTCGGCTTCGCCTGAGATGTTTTCCATCGGCTACGGAGCGTACATAACCGTCACCGAATAATGTTGATTTATATTATGTTCGCTGCGAGTTTCACTCAATGCGCCCCCCGATCACTTGTTTTATGGCCCTTAAACATGTCTGGCAAAGGGGCAAACAGGCAAAACTATACGGAAATGGGCTGTAAGTATCAATTTTTCCAAAACTCCGGATTTCGCAAATCAACCGGGGACGAGCCAATGAAATCATTTCACAGCTCTTATCCTCCTTTCTCTGGTTGCCTCCGATACTCCCTTGCAAAACCTCCAGGGAAATTTTCTTCTATAACTGGAAAAAATATCGAATTAAGCCAAGGTGTCGGAGAATTTGCCCTCTAAAATTTTTATGTCTCGGGGCCACTTTTTCTCGCATAAAGGTCCCTCGACAGTTGCGATCCATCCGAAATCTGGCCTCGTTTTAATCTCAAACACTCCTGATTTTTAACTTAGATTAAAAAAGACGCCCCAGATTGAACACACCACGTCCTGCTTGCCAGGGTTGAATGAAAATCACCCCTGCTTCACTCTAGAGACGATCAATGTAAATTTTTTAGTTCATTTTGTGCCCCATTAACATCCAGAGTGCCAGTTCAACGACCATATTTCAGTAGTTCATGTAGCTTTGCCACAACAGCCAAGCCATAACTTGAATGAATGATGCGAACGAGTTGGCCGAATATGCAATATTTAGCCTAATCCAGAGTATTCCAGAATCTCCAGAAAGGGTCAATGAGAGGCGCCAGCCCGCATTTTAAGCAGCCAAAGGAAAAAACAACTCCCGAGGGTGCGACTCCCCAAAAAACGCTTAGCAAATCGCAACCGTCTTTATATGCTGTTCCATTTGAGGCCACCATTATGGGGCGAACGCTAATTTGAGAACAAGTCTTGGAATTTTATGTGCTGGATTGATTTGTCTAATCAGCTAATGCATTCAGCTGCGGATTTGGCCAAAAACCACAGTCCAGGATGGGCCAAAACCCTACTTGGGCTAATAAAAATCGTTCTTAATTTTCTTCAGCTTCTAAAATGAAAATCAGCGTTTCTTGTGATTTCAAGTGTATTCTGAACACCTAGTGAAGTCTCTTGAGCCCAAAAGAGCGATTTTGATTTTTTTTACATAATTTAGAAACGAGTGCAGCCAAAGAGTTGAAATTTGGCAGAAAGTTACAGAAGCTGTTTGGGTGAAAGCGAGATAAGCTTTAGCTCCAAAGAGGGCTTTATGAGAATTAAACAAACATTAAACTCGTTTTTGAGCGAGAGAAACAAGTCAATTTTCAAATGTACACATTTTTCAAAGGCTCACAGCTCAAGTGTTGTCGTTTGCTAGAAAATTGGTGAAGGTTCCGGTTTAAAGCACCTGAAAGTGAGGAATCTTTCAGCTCTAAAGCGCATTTGTAATTTTTTTTACAGTCAATTTTCAAATAAATATTTGTTTTTAAATTGTTAAAATTCGGTGGAAAGTTAAAGAAGCTTCCGTTGTAAAAGTCCTGTAAGTTTTGCATCTTTCGCCTCAAAAACCGATTTCGTCCTCCGATTCCTCTAAAACTCGAGATGCTAAAGAGTTGAAATTTGGTAGAAAATC
>NW_026019146.1:0-4891 GCF_020466585.1 Dendroctonus ponderosae | reverse complement strand
CCTGAACTGTTTTCTGAAAGTTTCTGAAAAACCTGAATAATAATTAGGACCTAATTAGGTTTTGTGGGAGAAATTGCAACATTTTCCTCAAGAATTTTTAGCACAAAATGAAAATGATTACAAAGTTAGAAGCAGAAAAGTGCTATTTTTACGCGGTCAAGTTTAAAACGTCAAATCTACAGAACGGTTAAAACTATTGAAAAACCCAGTAAAAAGTGGTCGATAGTGCGTCTCAAAAACTCTGTTTTTCTTGCGGGTCTTTGGCCAAATTTCCTAAGCTAAAAATGCTTCCGCTTAAATACAGTTCGCAAAACGGTTAAAACTGTCGTAAAAACAATAGCACTCATTTTATAGAGCGGCTCAAAAAGTGTTTTTTTAATAGTATTTTTTAACTACAACCTTTTCAAATTTATCAACAAAAAACAGCAAATTTTAAGCGGCTATTGAAGTTGGAAAGTCGATATTGCTAAAATGGTGAAACCTATCGAACAATTTAATAAATCCAAGTTTAATAGAGCATCTGAAAACTTTCTTTCTCTTGCTGGGTTTTAGCCAAAAATCGTCGTCTTTAAAGAGTTAGAACCAAAAAGCTAATCAGGCTTTCCGGGAAAAGTTATAAGGAATATGACTGGGTGAGGATTGATTTTTAAGTCATCAGAAGAAATCTCAGTTTCTTCTTTCGCTTCACCTTTCTCCCCGTTAGAATATTTCCTTGCTTGATCATAATTTATCAAACTTTGCCCTTAATTCCCATTTACTGATGCAAAACTTTCTAATTTTATAAAACTTGTCCTGTTTGTCCCCCTTGGTTCCTTTCTAGGACTTTTGCGGCCTTCTCTTGTAGTTCACATCAGCATTCAATTCTTCAACTGACTGCCTCCTGTTTAAATCTTGATTTACATTTCTTAACTAAATTGTTCCAAATATATCGAAGAATTAAGTTGACTTTCCATCAAATTATTTAAAGCCAGGGCATTTTGGTAAAATCATCAACAACTAATCATTGATTTGTTGCGTTTTCCGAGTCTTCCTTCTTGCTGTTAATAGAAAACATCTTTCTGAACTTTTCAAAGCGAATCGTTTGTTGATGCCTGTAAATCGGACGCAATTCTCGTTCTCTCCATTCCACCACCGAATGACGATAAAATATGAAGTCGATGACGGTTTTATTACGGATTCAAGCAGTTTTCTCGGGTTTTCCAGAGAAAACTGTGCGCGCTTTAAAGCTGGTGCCAACATATTATGTTTGTCAACGGATTGGTGCGTTTCTGCGCCTTTAGTGTTCCTCTAATCTTAATTAATTTCAACAACACCGTTTTAATGAATCGGTTTACTAGCTGTGAACGTACAGGCTTGATGACTGTAATAACATTTATCCTAATTTTATTTTTATATATCCAAACTTTGATGTACCAGATTTTCTCGCTTTGGTATAAATAGCTGGAAAATTGTGAAGCACAAAATGCAATACTGAACTTCTATTTAAAATTTGGTCACTTTTTGAAACATACAAAGTTTGGCTGCTTTGTTACTGAAGGCTCCTGGTGTGTTGGTTAATAAGAGGTGTTTGGTTTGGCTCAAATCCAGGCACCTGTCCAAGTTTAAATTAGCAAATTTAAATCACTGCCATCTCGTCGACCATTTATTCAAGTATATTTAGGACTAACTGTTTATCTAAAAAAATATTTTGCTTGAATGGGGCCAATTTAACTGCAAATTGCTACGTTAAAAGTACATGAAAATATATAAGAATGGAAACAAATTAGTGGGAATCAACTGAGGTTTTAGGCCCCCAAAAAAGTCGATTTATCTTAGCGCCTCATGCAGAGCCATCTTCGAATTTACCTATAGTCATTCAACTGGGAAAGTGGACGGAAACTTGAAACAAAAGAAGCGTTCTTGAGATCAGATGTCTCTTCACCAAAGCTTCAAGTGTTTACAGCCGAAACACCAATCACAGACTTGCAGATGGCGCAGTCCATCGCAGTTCGGTGGAAATTGGTGAATGCTCAGCTTGCATCTCCAATTTTATTTTGGCGTTCACCAGTTTCCTCATTTTTTTGGTGAATCAATCAGCCACCAGAATGAGAAGTTTGCTGCCTTGTTGTAACAGAGTTGAAAAAAAAGTGTTGGAAAAAGCATGCATGAAACGGAAGCTTTTTTTCGGCACAGAATGAAGCCAGAGTCGAGGATTCGTGAGAAGTTAATACCAAAAAAATTTCAACTTTTGCAATACGGAAAAGTTGAAAAATAGTCGGTCGTTTTGGCAAAAAAACGCGCTGAGAATTCAAATTTTTCGTAGGGCAAAGTTTCTAATGTTTTTAAGTGCCAATTTCTCACTGATCCTTCATTAGGAATTTTTTTAAAACAGAATACATGAAATTGAAAATTGGTTAGGTACAAATTGATAAATTGAAAAAATTACATAACAAAAAGTTGAAAAATTTGCGTTTTGTTTCTATTTTACGTTATGCGAAGTTCGAGATTTTCTTGATTGCCAATTGCTTAATGCCTTTTCACGTTTTACATTCCGAAATAGAAGATTCCTTCGTCAGGTTTTGAAAGGAGAATGAGGAATCAATCAGAAATTGGCACCCCAAGACAAAATTCAACTTTGCATAACGAAAACAATCGGAAAAAGTTCTTAGTTTCTCACCGATTCTTCATTCTCATTTTTTAAATGCCAAAATAGAAACTCCCTTGGACATAATTTGGAACGAGAATTAGTAGTCAATCAGACATTGTCGTCCCGAAAATTTTAGAGATTTGTATAATGAAAAAATAGAAGCAGAACGAAAAATTGTCAATTTTTTTGTTACGCAACGTTGCAATGTTTTTTGAATGATAATTTGCACTGATTTTTCATTCTCATATTTTACATTCCGAAATAGAACATTTCTGTGCCAGAATTTGAAGCGAGAATGAGGGATCAATCAGAAGTTGGCACTAAAAAAAGATTAGAACTTTGCATATCGAAAAATAGAGCAAAGTTTTCAGTTTCGCACTGATTCTTCATTATCATTTTTTAAATACTAAAATAAAAAATTCCTTGGGCAAAATTTGACACGAGAATGAGTAATCAGTGAGAAATTGTCATCCGAAAAATTTTAGAGATTCGCATAATGAAAAAATAGGAACAGAACGGAAAATTTTCAATTTTTTTGATATGCAACGTTCTTATTTTTTTTTGAATGATAATTTATCACTGATTTTTCATTCTCATGTTTTACATTCCGAAATAGAACATTTCTGTGCCACAATTTGAAGCGAGAATGAGGAATCAATCAGAAGTTGGCACTAAAAAAAGATTAGAACTTTGCATATTGAAAAATAGAACAAAGTTATTAGTTTCTCACTGATTCTTCATTATAATTTTTTAAATACTAAAATAAAAAATTCGTTGGGCACAATTTGACACAAGAATGAGTAATCAGTGAGAAATTGTCAACCGAAAAATTTTAGAGATTTGTATATTGAAAAAATAGAAAGATAGCGAAAAATTTTTAATTTTTTTGGTTATTCAACGTCCTTAATTTTTTTTGATTGATAATTTTGCACTGTTTTTTCATTCTCATGTTTTACATTCCGAAATAGAACATTTTTGTGCCACAATTTGAAGCGAGAATGAGGGATCAATCAGAAGTTGGAACTCAAAAAAGATTAGAACTTTGCATATCGAAAAATAGAACAACGTTTTTAGTTTCTCACTGATTCTTCATTATCATTTTCTAAATACTAAAATAAAAAATTCCTTAGGCACAATTCGACACGAGAATAAGTAATCAGTGAGAAATTGTCATCCGAAAAATTTTAGAGATTTGCATAATGAAAAAATAGAAAGAGAGCAAAAAATTTTAAATTTTTTTGTTATGCAACGTTCTCAATTTTTTTTTAATGATAATTTTGCACTGATTTTTTATTCTTATGTTTTAAATTCCGAAATAGAACAGTTATTTGCCACAATTTGAAGCGACAATGAGGAATCAATCAGAAGTTGGCACTAAAAAAAAGATTAGAACTTTGGATATCGAAAAAGAGAACAAAGTTTTTAGGATCTCACTGATTCTTCACTTAAATTTTTTAGATACTAAAATAAAAAATTCCTTGGGCACAATGTGACACAGGAATGATTAATCAGTGAGAAATTGTCATCCGAAAAATTTTTGAGATTTGCGTAATGAAAAAATGGGAAGAGAACGAAAAATTTTCAATTGTTTTGTTATGCAACGTTCTTAATTTTTTTTCAATGATAATTTTGCACTCATTTTTAATTCTCATGTTTTACATTCCGAAATAGAACATTTCTTTGTCACAATTTCAAGCAATAATGAGGAATCAATCAGAAGTTGGAACTCAAAGAAGATTAGAACTTTGCAAATCGACAAATAGAACAATGTTTTTAGTTTCTCACTCATTTTTTTATTATCATTTTTAAAATACCAAAATTGAACATTTCTTAGGCACAATTTGACACGAGAATAAGTAATCAGTGAGAAAATGTCATCCCAAAAATTTTAGAGATTTTGTATAATGAAAAAATAGAAACAGAACGAAAAGTTGTCAATTTTTTTGTTATGCAACGTTCTTAATTTTTTTTTAATGATAATTTTGCACTGATTTTTCATTCTCATGTTTTACATTCCGAAGCAGAACATTTCTGTGCCCCAATTTAAAGCGAGAATGAGGAATCAATCAGAAGTTAGCACTAAAAAAAGATTCAAACTTTGCATATCGAAAAATACAACAAAGTTTTTAGGTTGTCACCGATTCTTCATTACAATTTTTTCAATACCAAAATAGGAAACTCCATAGGCACAATTTGAAACAAAAGCGAGGAATCAATCAGAAATTGTCATCTAAAAAATTTCTGAACTTTGCATAAGAAAAAAAA
>NW_026019145.1:0-5022 GCF_020466585.1 Dendroctonus ponderosae | reverse complement strand
TTGCACAATTTTCCTTACATGTTTCTTGCACGTCATGCTGTGCAATTTTTTCCTCTCTTTTCAGTTTCTTTCTTTCCTGTAATGATTTGCTGTAACTTGTTCGTTTTCGTACTTTTCCTTGTTTTGTGAATTTTCGTGATTGATTTGGCAATTCAGACTCCACAGTAAAATCTGGATAGTGTGAATTATCAATAGAATTTTGGTTTAGTCTGCCATGTAAATTATTAGCTCTATATGTGGACATTTTTTGAGCTAATTTCTTGTTTAGGGCCAGTAAAACTAACATTTGAATGTGAAATAGTTAAATATAAGATACTTGCCTTGTCCGCTATATCAACAGAATACTAAAATACCATAAACAACAAAATATCTCTAACCACACTTGCATATACGTCATACGGCAAAAAGACTTAATAATTATTATCAATATGACTTTTTGATCATTACGACTTAGTACAGATACCAAGCCAAAATATCGTAATTGAAATATTTTCAATCAGATACGACAATATGACTTGGTAATTATCAATACGACTTTTTGACCTGGTTACTGGTAGATTTTTGCAGATAGAACATATAAATATCATTGAAAAACCGTATTCTAAAAATGGTACGAATTCCAGACCTTGTCTGAGAGGTAAAGCAAACGCTGTTATACCTGTTATACCAGTATACCGCATAAGCTGAAAAAGTGAAAAATTGCAGATACGACTTCTTGTCTTAGCAGGGCAGAAAGGTTATGTAAAAAATATTTCGGGTCATTTGAAGAAACTCTGCTGCTTAGTTTATTAGTTAATTTTGATTTATTTTCCTGACTGCGTGTAATTGTTATTATATTCTTTTGCTTCCATGGGCTTCAGTCAAAGTGTGAAAAAAAATGTATATCGTTTATTTCATAACGTTTTGGCGAGGCAACAGCGCCATCATCAGATTTCAAATTGATACAAACTCATAATTGGTAAACATTATATTCATTTAGGTCGGCAAAGACCTAAATTAATATAATGTTTACCACACAATTTTGGATAATTATTAAAATATAAAACTTCTTTTATTAATTTCAAATATGTTTTTGCCTATCATGTTATATGTTTATTGACTTTTTTTGAACATTATCGGGTGAAAGTTAGCATCGATTGTGAAACAGCTATATTGAAAAATAATTAGTACGGAAATATTTCCTCGGTGTAGACTCGACTCGGCATTTACAACCGAATTTCGCTACTGCGTTGAAACAATATTAATTCTGCATCAAAACTGGACGAATTTTAAGCCAATGTGGCACATCCAGGTTCTGAATATTTCTGTTTCAAGCTTTCTATTAAAGCTTCAAATGTCCCACACAACTGCGCTTTGCAATATATAGGGAAAAAAATTTGCAGTAGTGTTTCCCCTCAAAATACTCACGCTTGCATGCTTTTGCTATTAGGATTTTCTGAAAATTGTTTGACCCGAAACACTATTGTTCTTCGCCAAAAATTACAACAGTCGAGTATGTTCCAATTCCAAGCAGTCTTCCAGTACAAGATCCAATATCCTAAATGGGCGCTATTTTCTGACTTTAATCTTTAGCATATATCGGGCTTAAACCTCTGAAAATATACCGAAAAATGCGATTTTTCGTACTCGTTTCCAGCTATATTCATGCGAATCCAATTTTAATTTAAAAATTGGGCTTTCGACCTTATTACGGTCTTTGAAAGTTGTCGCTTTGATTTGATGAATTATTTGAGAAACCGTCAGTCTCAAAGAAAGTCTCGAACGTTTCATTAGAATGGTTTTGTATATGTAAATAAGCAGAACGAGCTTATATATTTTCCCAACATCTCTTCTTTATAAAAAATTGCATCTTTGAGAACTTAACCATGATAAATAAACGTTTAAGTGTATCAAAATCCAGTAGAAATATAGAAAGATGCAGAAAGTTGGAAATAGAACAAAATCAGTTTCACACATTCCAACTTCACAGTTGCCACTGGCTGAACTACTTCAAGAAACTGTTTTTAACGAGTTTCAAAACAACCTTGCCCGACAAAGTGAACTTTGATTCATTAAAAAAGTCAGACCTGCTCAAACTCTTTTTCCTTTAAAGTGGGCAATTTTCAGTTCGAATTTTGATCATCCAGAAAGGCCAAAGTAACCAGTGTTTTACGGTAAAAATCTACTTTTATAAAGACACGTAAAAGTCACCAGCTCGAAAATCATCCAAAGTGAATCTAACTTCAAATGACAGTAAAAATTGAAAATGTTAATGCATATTCGCGTTTTGCTCTGTTATGGAGCCTCGGTAACAACCCAATCGTCTGAAAGCTAGCGCAAAAACCCCCTGGAAAATACCAAATGAATCAATATTGTTAGGGCCAAATGCGCAAAGCACCTCAATAAATTTTCTACAAACTTTGAAAGTGTTTACAAAACATTAAGACACTGTATGACCCCCTCATTCATAAAGCACTGCAAATAAAATCCTAATAGTTTCGCAGCTTTGTCCAAACTAAAGAACGGAAAGGTTTTAGCCCAATGTAAGAAAGATACATCTCTCCCAAATAAATTGCATCGAAAAGGTTACGAACGGACGTTTTATCAATAAAAGTGCCATAAAACGTAGAATTTGTTGAAGTCGAAATGGGCGAGAGTGTCGGGCCGAAAAACCCGACAATGCTAAATCGAATATCATTTAAATAGGAATCGGGAGTAGTTACCCGGAAAAAATCTGATACAAAATCGGCCATAAAGTTTATTTGAACCGATAAAGCGACATTTGCGAGATGAAAACCAATGGAAAAATGGATTTCACTAAAGATTCTTGTCTTAATGTTCCGAGTGCAGTGAGAAGGAACCGAACAGATTGAATTTTTCATTTTGTACAAGTACATTTTTGATGAGGAATATTTCCTGACGGGTTCCGTCATACACATTAATGCGCGCACATTTCATTTTTTGCTATTAAATTTTATTTATACTTTAATGGATGGTGGTAGATTTGTTTTTGATTTATTTATTTATATATTTTGCTGGACTGCACATCCAGTGGAAAATTCAGTGAAAATGTGCAGCTGAAGCCCTGCAGGCTAAAATATGTATCATTCGATTAAATAATAAACAATTAAATAATAAGCGTCGAATTATGTAATATAATGTTCAATAAACATTTCTTTTTGGAAACGGTGAGGATTATTTCCTCAAGAAATGTGCATAGTAAATATACAGGGTGTCCGCCGAGATTAAAATTGTTCTTCCTTTGTCTGAATTATACTTGTTGGGTGAAATTTTCGAGATTAGCACTTTTGCTGGTATAATCGAAAATCGAACCTAAACTTTACGCTAGTCTGATACCTTTAATTCCCATTAATTTCCCAAATTTTTGACTTTTTTATAGAGCTCCAATTGATTTCAACGGACACGTTTGAGCTTCCAAATCTAAAGCAAAAAATCGAATTATCGCTATTTCTCTTAAAATGATCATTCTTCCTTCTAGGGGTTTGTATAAATTATCCAAACCTTAGCGTGTTCTCATTTATCCTTTAACTTCCGTTAAAAACTTAATGTTTTCGAATTATGCGAATTATATGAATATTTCTATATCATTCGATGCTTCGGAAGAAACCAAATAATTAACAGTATTTCATTTGAATTGCCAAGTATGCGATAAATCTTCCAGTTTTGCAACATTAGACTAATGCCATAAATAAATTATTTTGTCCCAAATGTAGCGTTGTCCCCGTCATAAATAATAATCTCCAAGTCGTTTCCTTACGTAATGTTAGAGCCATTCCCGGACCGAATTATACCTACGTTATGTTGAAGGAACACTTGTTACTTCTTTGTTTCTCGGACAAATAACACGACTCGCATCTCCCCAAGCGTCGTCTTTATAAAATTTGCCCAGTTTATTTCCACCTATTTATTCTCACTGAGGTTCATTTTTCTCATTCCGAAGGCAATGCCTTTGTGGGAAGAGTGAAAGTGCGAGCTTTTGACACTTTTTAGCAAATTGCTAGAACAAATACTAGCATTTTTCGATTGCTTCGCGCTCAATTCAACACCGAAAAAATGAAAAAGCGCTCGAAAAGTTATAAACTTGAATAAGTTGGTGATACAAATTCACATATTAAATTTTGCCGACCTAAATGTGATGATGCGTTTTGAGTCCTCATTTCACATCCATCGAAACAGTGATAAAGTCTTGAGATACACTAGCGAAATGAAAGTTTTCCTTAAAATATCCAGTCGTATTTTTGCCGATACATAATTTCCGTTTTCGTTACTTGGCCGAAATGGCAACGAGTTGATAAAATATCGATTAAACTTCGGTTCCCCAAAAACACCTACGGCGATGAAAAAGAAGTGGACGCAAAAAATAAATTAGTTACATTTACTGAGAGATATCAATGGAGATTGGAAGATTGCGTTTCCATCGCTTATATATTTGATAAGCTTTCAGCTCTTAATTGGATGTCTGCCTTTTTTCTTTGCACAACTTCGGGCGGATTTTAATTTCGACGCAAAAATGTTATCAAATATCATCCATAAAATCACTTTAGATTGGCAAAACACGCAAAATGTCCCCTGTCCCGAACAAACCTAATAATTTCAAATCAACTTTCCGAATTGCATAAATAACTGTAAACTTTTCAATCAACTTGCACAGTATGTTTCTCTGGGGCGATATTTATAGGTCCCAGTAGTCCCAACGCATATCTCTTTCGATCTGGACTAAAGCAGCGGACTAAATTTGTTTATGTTGCAAGTTTTCCCGGTCGTTATTTTCACAAAGTAAACGATAAGTTATTGATGCGGCCGATAAAAGGGCAAGGATCAAGAATTGCTCTTTATTAATGCCGGAAGGGTGCCAAACACAATTAAATTCAATGTTACGTACTTATACTTTTCTTTCATTTAAATCACCAAAGAATTTACTGTACGTGATGGACAAAAACAGGACGGAAAACATGGAATTTTGGCATAATCTTACACCTAAGTGTCTGATATTCAAATTTCGCTTTCTGGGTCAAAATTACT
>NW_026019144.1:2080-4861 GCF_020466585.1 Dendroctonus ponderosae | reverse complement strand
CTGTCAATCCAACGTGGAATTTTTGAAATTCGATCTTCAACTGTTAATATCTTCTAGACATTTTCGAAAAAAAAATTTTCAATATTTTTCTGGTACTCCCTCTATCACCCCTTAGGGAGCCTCTATCACCCCTTAAAAGGAATGACGCCAATTTTGAATCACCCTGTAGATTAATATCGCTTGTGAATATCGAATTTGCGTCTCACCGATTTTAGGCAATCGGCAATACACAAATCCCCCCGAAGCGCTCAGTTTCTTGGAAGTCGGTACAAATATTGACGCGATAGAATTATCTCTCCAGGTGCGGCAGACCGAAGAATTACTTACTATTGTACTAATGCTGAAGAATGATTGTTGACCATTCCAGTCGTCAATCAGATTAATAATAGATAAATTATATTCAGCTGTTATTTTCACAAAAACTAAAATAAAGAAATAATAGCAAAATTAAAGTATAAATACCTTCTCCAAACGTTTGTTCAAGATGAACTGTTCAACCCGGTGAAAAATGCCATAAGGTATGAATCTTCCAACTGTAATTCTCTTAGCAGTGTTTAGCAGCCAATCCACGTTCTAATATTTTCTAACGTTTTAAATGTTTGCCGGAATTTTAGAAGATATTTTTTACCACTGCAGATGCTAGTGTTTAAATTGAATGTTTGGAAACACCAAATATATAACAATTTCAACAATGCATCAGCTTTACGCTCCTAACGGAGACTGTAATCATCATCATCATCATTATCATCCAGGCCTTATCCTGTCCACTGCTGAACGTAGGCCTCCCGTAACATTGCCCAAATTCTTCGGTCCTTGGCCGCCTGCATCCAATTTGTCTCCACTCGCTTCAAGTCGTCCGTCCACCTAGCTGGTGGCCGCCCTCGATTCCGGTACTGTTCCTCTCTTCGTCTTCACTCAATAATCTTCCTTGTCCACCGCCCATCGGACATCCTCGCCACCTGGCCTCGTCATTGCGTCGGTCATGCCAGAACGTTGCCTTATTAAATTGTTAGTTGTTGCCTTATTAAATTAATTGGCAATCCGGTTTCTCAATGACACGCCTAACATCGTTCTCCCCATGTTCCTTTGTGCTATTTTTATTTTATTTCGAGATTGTTTTGTGAACGTCAGTGTCTCGGGACCGTAGGCCATTACCGGGAGAACACACTGGTCAAAAATCTTCCGTTTCAGGTATACGGGTATCTTGGATGTAAAGATGTGTTTCAGTCTTCTTCTGAGACTGTAAACAGGTCCAATGTTTCACATGAAAAAGGTTCGGCATCAAAGTTGTGTTCTTTGTGAATAAAGTACTGACAGGTCTATTGTAGAATTTAGATTTCAAATAATTGTTTGTCAGAAAAATGTCACAAACAATAAAAAAACAGGACCGGTTTGGGACCTTTCAGTTTTCCTCAGATAGATTTAACTTCCAATTGACCAGTTCGAAAACATGCATTTGTCTTTATAAACTATTAACATGGTGAGACGCTACTATAATTGCTATCTGTTTTAACCGTTTAAGTTCTCCCCACCATATAGAACATATGGTGGGGAGAAGTGGCTCTAGGGGGGGGGTGGTTCCGGGGTTCGCAGCTCTGGGCCTCACGATGTCGGGGGCCTCGGTAAGATCTAGTATAATGTCAAATAAAAAATGAGAACTTCAATTGCAGTAGCAACGCCGGGATACCGGCAGAAGAATTGCGACTTTTTAAAAGATTTAAATTTATGACGTAAAAAGCTTTTGGGGTAAAAAACTTCTCGTTGATTTTCTATAAAATGTATAATCACCTCATGACAATTCTAGCAATGAGAACATTTGACAGTGTATCAACAATCGATAAAGAAATTAATTGACAATATACATGAACAAAGAACATGCCAGCTCAATTTTCAGTGACATGGTCCAACATAAGCCTATGTTATCGCCATTGGAATAGAGTGATAGACTATGAAATATTTATAACAACTCAACGACAAAATCGAGTCCACGTTAAATCAGAATTGATTTGCTGTTATTGTCGGGCTTATGGTCATGTCAAATTTCTGATAACATCTTATAATATGCATGAAGTCGATTATATTGCAGTGCAAACGAGATGGTGCCAGAATGTTCTAGTACGGTAGCAATAGAATGGCTCGTGTTGTCAGATCCTGATTAAGCTCTAATGGCCCAATTCCGTTAAATAACTTTAACACGCCAGCAAGATAAGCCATATTAACTGGAAATTATTTTTCGATTATAGCACAAAACTTGAGAAAGGTAAATTTGTGTTAAGCATTATGTTTTTCGGAAATTCGGCTAATTTTTCTACGTTTACACATAACTACAGGGTTATTCACGCTATACGGCACGGAAGTTTGCGGCTAACCCGTTTGATTTTTAAAAAGTATTATTTTATGAATTATCCGACGCCTACCGAGCGCACATTTTAAAAATATTTTTGTAATGTACAAGGTGTCCCAAAGGCTCTAAAGGTGTCAAAGTTGCGTTTTTTTTAATGGAATGTCCTGTATATTATTGCATTTTTGGATTAGCTGAACAAAATAAGTGCCTGTTTTAATAAGGTTTATAATACCTAAATCTTAAGGTTTTTTAAACAATACGAATTTAATCAAAATCTGATCTAATTTTCACGTGTCAAATACTTTAGAAGTATTTAAGTTATGTAAGCGTAATTTATAATACAGTGTAACAAGATATAATATTTTATATCCCAATGATAATAAACTTACCATATTATACAGGGTGTCCACAAATTTAAACTAATCAAATAAGAACTT
>NW_026019144.1:0-1081 GCF_020466585.1 Dendroctonus ponderosae | reverse complement strand
CGAGAATCTAACTTTAAAATTCAGTTAGATAAGTCGGAATTTCTGAGGAAGGAAGTATGTTATTTAGGACATGTTGTAACAGCAGACGGAGTTAAGCCAAACCCCGACGAAATTCAAGCAATTAAGAAATTTCCAATTCCGAAGACAACCAAACAGATCAAAGGATTTTTAGGATTACTAGGTTATTACCGTATTTTTATCAAGGATTTCGCAAGAATCACAAAACCTTTAACAAAATGTCTAAAGAAAGGCGCAAAAATTGAACATAACCAAGACTTCGTTTCATGTTTTGAACATTGCAAAAATGTATTGATCAACAAACCGATTTTACAATATCCAGACTTCGGAAGGACATTTAACTTAACAACTGATGCAAGTAATGTTGCCCTTGGTGATGTTTTATCTCAGGGACCAATCGGACATGATTTACCTATTGCATATGCTTCCAGGACCTTAAATGATTCAGAGAGAAATTATTCTACAACGGAAAAAGAACTTTTAGCGATAGTATGGGCAACAAAATACTTTCGACCGTATATTTTTGGACAAAAAATAAATTTAATTACGGATCACAAACCATTGCAATGGCTCTTTTCACTTAAAGATCCAAATTCAAAATTAATGAGATGGCGTATAAAACTTGATGAATATGATTATACTGTATTGTACAAGAAAGGAAAAGCTAACACCAATGCAGACGCATTATCTAGAATGGAACTGCATACTAAAGAAATAGAAGAGCCAGATAAACCTTTTTCCTTCATAGATTACATGCAACAATTTAATCAAGAATTAGAAGAAGATCGCGAAAGACGGACCTAGATCAAATATCTACTGTTGCACAAGTTGATAACACCGAGCCTGTGCAGGTTATTGACACTCCAGCAGAAATACCAGCTGATCTCGAGCCAGTAGAGGATAATATGACAGTGCACACGAATGTAAGTGAAGATCCTATTGTGGGACTTCCAATATCTGACACCCCAGTAAATTATGGAGCCAACCAAATAATTATATCTTCATATTACAGTATTACATTCACCGGCAAAAGCAAAAATGATCATTTTGTTCGAGAAAAAAC
>NW_026019143.1:0-5035 GCF_020466585.1 Dendroctonus ponderosae | reverse complement strand
TTTTTTTGTGGATTGTTCTTTTGCTAAAATTGTGGAAGTATTCCATTGGATTTTATGGCAATTATCAAATGCATGTTGACAAATGTGTGATTTATGATATTCTCTGTTTTTTATGTATGATTGGTGTTCTTTGAGTCTTTTGTGTAATGGTCTTGAGGGTTCTCCTATATAAAATTTATTGCATTCGCAAGGAGTTTTATAAATAACATTTTTCGTATTTTCAATTATATCATGAGGTTTTGTTACTGAAATTTTACTTCTAATTGTATTTTCAGTTTTAAAGATAGTCCTAATATTAAATTTTTTACCTACTCGTTTAATTTGATCTGAAAGTCCTGGAATAAATGGAATGAAAAGGTTCGAAATAGGTTTATTTTGATTTTGTTTTGTTCTTCAAACAACTTCTCAGAAGAAAGACAGCAACATTGAATCACCCTGTATCGCATTCAATCTGGGTAGTAGGTGAGTTCTGATTCTGTACGAATTTCCCTAAGAGCCCGACAATCTTACCTCAGCTCCGAAATATCCTAATTTGGTTAGACAACATATTGAAATGGCATCTTATTCTCTATAATGGAGGCCTTAAATATATTTTATTTAAATTGTACACGCAACGCGGACTTTTTCCTTTATTTTCCTACTCTAAATTTCAGTTAATTGACTTTTTTATTGGTGGAGTCGCGGTAGACAATTTATTAATCTAGTTTTCTTTTAATTTAAATTATTTGTCAAGTGGCGCTCCTTAAATTACGGATACTTTGTCTCACTATCGCTAATAGACTATTGCTCGTTTTATTTTCGTATGGCGAATTGATTGCTATTAAATGGTAAAAATGTACAGAATTGCGATCATTTTTCATCAATTAAAGCTCAATTTAAATTAAGTTTAGAAATATGCTAACGACGACTAATAGGCGCTTAAACCAGATTAAATATGTATGTGCATTAAAACTACGATTTAGCAATTAAACATATAGCTGGAATTAATCAAAGAGGATTTTTGTACAGTTCGTGTCTATCGCCTAGAGTGCAGAAGATTAAAATGAATTAAGCTCTATCGACTTGACGCAAATTACAAGTAAAAAATCTGAAATTTGTCAGTTTTTCAGGCTCTTAGGACATCGGGAAAATAATTGTTTTTTGACGTTTCGCAAACATGAACTTCGCTAAGAACTCTCCAGCTCCGCCCTGAAAGCCGAACTCTTTTGATAAAAATACTCATCTGAAACCTTAGCATATTCTCTTGCATTCTCCATGTGCATAAAAGCAAACGTTTACAGCTGAAATAGAAATCAATCAAACTCGGTTTAGTGATACTATTTTATGAATAGGATAGTAACATAAATCATCCATCAGATTTTATAGTTATTTTCGCAAAAGTAAGTATGTTAATGGCATCTATCGACTGGGTTAATCTATAATAAATTATTAGCTCTCATACATATATGGCAGGAATGGAAGCAACATGAACCACTTTCCAAAGTAAAGGGCTGTTAATAATGATTTAATTTACTCTTGAGAGCGTCTAGTTGATATTTCGAATCATTTATTGCTACTGTAAAAGAAATCAAAATCTCTGTTTGCTAATAGGTTTGCCACAATGATGAATGGGTGAATGATGAATGAAAGTGGTTCAGTTGATTAAAACCGTAAACTCTGTAACTACAACATCTCCCTATTTTCTCCATAGTTCATTTATAACGTTATTAAAGCCAAGTAAAAATATTAGGAATGTGGTGGCATTATGTAGTGTTCGGGCCAGAATAAAGAATTATTAGTGGCATGCTCCACTATATTTTCTCGTGAATGGCCGACTAACTGCGATAAATTTGTTTAAATAAAAGTCCTGAATGTACATTATTAGCGATATGATTTATCTGGAACATTAATTTCCTATAAGAAGTTAATTTATTCGTCACGACACCAGGTAAGACAACATGTTCTGCTGTGGGATACGGTTGTCTGTTGATTATTATAGGCCATGTAAGTCCACTTTAGAAGCGACGCAGCAAATGTTGCTATTTATCGACTAGGAAATGATCTCATAGATCCAAAAATTACTCAGTTCTTGTTAACTATTTACCAAATATAAAATAATATTTTGCTTGATCCGTCTTTTTTTTTGTGTATTGTTCTTTATGCATCACAGATTTACAAGGAAAAAATATAGTTGGCAATTTCTAGTTGGTTCCTAGTTCCTGTGTAGAAAATGAATAAATTGCATAAAAAATTATATTTATGTATTATCAGGAGTAAAAACCGCGCCAATGTCTTTAATATTTACATTTTTTACTGAAATGTCCTGTTTTGCAAACTGTCTAGTTTTTGCGCTAATTTTCCATTCAAAGTAGTGTGAAATAGATGAATGACAATACGAGTTACCATTTAACATATTTTGTAAATGTTTTCTATACGTTTATATTTTTGCATTTGCTTCGGGTTGTATCACACATGTGAGCACTCTTATGTCCCAACAGTTTATTAAAATAATTAGAAAATTTAATAAAGAATCATTAAAATTTATTACTTGAATATTATGAAAAAGATTTAGCGCATATTCGTTATTTATTTTGTATATTTGTTTTTTGTRCAATTGTTAATACATTACTACATTATTGCTTATGTTTCAATTACTTTTWTGTTYTRATAATTCCAATTATGGTCGTTAGGTTAGGTTTTTAGGCAAAGCAAAAAACAAAACAAATGACACTCCAAATATAAAATATTTSAATTAATTAAAACTAAGTTTATAATGAAAAGTTTTAAAGAACGAACTTCTAAGATTTATGAGATTCTGGAAAAATTAGCAGAGTAAACACAACACACTTTCTTGTCACACTTAAATCCGAAATCTCATTTAAAGGCCCGAACACAGAGATTTTATTAAAAGAACATTATTAGTTTTATTGCTGATATGAATTGGTTTTTCCTTACTATGAAATATTTCTTATTTGATCCTATAGTGCATAAAAGATTAAGTTGTACGCAGGTGCAATATTTACAATGTTGCCCAATAGCCRAATCTAAGATTCAGTTTATAGCAAATATCCCAGTTCTGAGCGTCAAAGTAGCCCTAATATGTTGAATCACTCTGTATAATTTCATTCATATCGTCGAAGAAATCAGTTACCGCAGTATGTCTACATTAATACTTCTATCTAAAATTATCCATGAAACTCAATTTGAAGAGCAATTAGTTTTCCATCCACAAAGTATTTCCCAATTTATGACGCTATAAATGCTGCATGGTCCCACAAAGTACTCCGAATACACAAATGTCTCAATTAATTAAGTAAAAAATAAGCAACGTCTCTTAAAGTGAGCAAACAATTTCTTCCCACGGTTTTAATTAGGGTAATTAATAATTGCGAGCAATTTTTTTGCTTTTCTATCATCTTCTGCGACTCATGAAAAACCTATCAGTGATAAAGCCAGTTGTATAATAAAAACCTAACGTAAAGTAATATGATGCGAAATTGATCGCAAATTGAAATTTGTTACTTTACTATCGACTCCCAGGTCTTTCCTTATGGCCTGCCAGTACGAACGGCGGCTATAAAACCAGAAAGTACTGGCAATAAATACGAAACAGATAATACTGTAATTTAGCAATATTGCCCGAGTACAAATATTTTCCACTCAAAATTTTCACGCTGAAACAGGATTTGCGTCTAATACCTGAACTTACATGTTCGATGACACAATAAATCTTTTTTATGTACCGTTAGCGCTGCCTATGGACTTCGAGAGATAAGATTTTAATTCTCTAATTTAGATTCGGAATTACAAGCGTTTAAATTTTGGCCTGTCTCGACCATATGGCCGGTTTTTCTCTTAATAAATGACCGGTTGGGCTCGTGGCGATTTCAAGATTTGTTTAGTTTAGTTCGTGTAATTTGACTAACTCATTAGGTGGTTGATGAAGTTAAGCGTGCTGGGCATGGTGAGACGGAATTACAATGAGATGATCAATCGATTTTATAACATCGAAAATCACACTCGGCTATTAACTATTTAAATAAAAGCTGTTCTCTATATCAAATCGATGGGGTTGGGCGAACGAGCAGGAAAAGCTCCAGCAAAAAGCCAAGTGAACAAAATATGAGCACATTAAACGATTTATAAGTTAAGTTATAAAAGAAATGAAGAGACAGGTTAAGAGCGAGATCTAAGTAATATTTGAAACGTTTTATATTATTATTTTTTTCTACAGGCTGTTGCTTATATTTTGACAGTAATTCCTATAAATTGTTTGGGAATTAATCTATTGTCGTTCACTCTATTCCAGCCAAGTCCACAGAAATACAAAAAATTCCTCTCTTGAACAATACTAGAATGAGACTGACCAGCAGCCGATAATTATTTATTGCAAAATCAGTAGCCAACAAGGCACACAACGTCTAAATGGGTATCTTTATGTTCCGCACGAGTCGTTATTTCTTCAGTGGACTGATTATAAATCTGAAATTTCTTATTTTAACACATCGCTGGACTTGCCCATAAATTAGTCGGTAGCCAGTTATCAATAATTTCTCTTTCGAAGTTTACTGTCTTTAGAAATATTGATTTTTTATGCGATAATAATCGCCCCTAATAGCCATGCAACGTGTAAGGAAAGCCTGAAGAAATCCGATTTTGTGACAATATTAATAATTATATTGTTAATATGATTTTCATTAATAGAGACCTTACACGAGTTTGGTTAATTCGAATCAAAGCTTGTTTAGTTAACGTGCGAAAAATTAGTACAGTTTCTAACTGTACTGAAATCAGTTTACACTCTATATCTGCCACGAGAATCTTCTAAGACTTATATTACATTCCCCAAAGGGAACAGACCTGTTATATTGGATTTAATTGCTGCGGTTGCGGATGGTACCCTATCTTTTGTGCGGAAAATGTTCCAACAAAATGCGGTACTTTACCGTGAAATTATAAAATTAACGCATTGCCAAGAGGGACGTTTGGTACAGCCGCCCATCTAGGAAATGGGCGGCAAACTGATCTTAAGAACGCCACTTTTTCAACTATTGGT
>NW_026019142.1:0-5047 GCF_020466585.1 Dendroctonus ponderosae | reverse complement strand
GCTTCTCGAGTTTATGCTCAAAAGTTTCCTGAAAGAAATGATCCTAAGCCAACAGTTTTTAAGCGCTTATTACACCAATTTGAGGAAACTGGGAGGGTCAATTATAAAAAACCCATTACAAGGAAATCGGTCACTGAAGATGAAGAAAATGTTTTCGCGGTATTTGGTTGGAAAATCCCAATGTTAGTCAAAATCTAATATCCAAAAGTAATCCATTAGTCAATCAAGTATTTCCAGAATTATCAAAAAGCCCAACTTTTATCCTTATAAAATTCAGCTTTGCCAAGAACTTTATGGAAATGATTTTGAAAACCGAACTGAGTTTTGCATGTGGGTGTTAGATAAAGTGGCAGAAAATGAAAAGTTTTTCGAAAATGTGTTATTTAGTGATGAATGTACTTTTCATAACAATGGTCTCGTGAATAGATACAACTTTCATTATTATTCTGATACGAATCCGCGCGCATACAGGGTCAAAAAAAAATCAAAATAGGTGGTCAGTTAATGTGTGGGGTGGAATATTGGGCCAATATTTAATTGGACCCTATTTTTTTGAAGCAGATTTAAATGGTTTGTTGAATCAACATGTGGCTTCAATTGGATGGAGCTCCGCCTCATCATCACTGCGAAGTTCGGCAATAAATGCCAACTTTAAAAACAGGTGGATTGGCAGAAATGGGTTTCAAAATTGGCCCCCCAGATCTCCGGACTTAACTCCACTAGATTTAATTTGTGGGGTACATAAAAGGAATTGTCTACCATACGCTTCCGACAACTTCGCACGATTTGAAAACACGCATAAGAGACGCTTTTAAAACTGTAACTCCGCAAATGTTGTCCAGAGTTAGCAGTTGTTTTGAAAAAAGAATTTACAAGTGCCTGGAAATTGACGGTCAACATTTCGAGCATTTGTTATAAATATTTGCCTTTGCTTTATGTTATTGTTGATATGTTATTTAACCTTTTAATTTAAAAAAACACCAAATGGTGCACAGAACCATTATTTGGTGTATTTTGTAAAAAGGCAAAAACTTAGTTATAAACATCCTAGTATCATTCGATAGGTAATTAAAAACTGCATTTCCTGGTAAGCTAAAAAATATGGGGTTGTATTTAAATTAGTCAAGTTGGAGCTACTTAAAGTTCTTATTTGATTAGTTTAAATTTGTGGACACCCTGTATAAAATGGTAAGTTTATTGTCATTGGGATATAAAATATGATTTCTTGTTACACTACACTACGAATTACAAATCAAAATCAATTCCTGGGTTTCAGTCACTTATTGTCTCTATTTATCAATTAAAATACGTTTCGGTGTTTTCCACCATCATCAGTTTTTAAAAACTTTTAAAAGTTTGAATTGAAACACAGTCAGGAAAGTATATACTACGAATTACCTTTACATAACTTAAATAATTCTAAAGTATTTGACACATGAAAATAATATTAGATTTTGATAAACTTCGAATTATTTAAAAAACCTTTAGATTTAGACATTATAAATCTTAGTAAAACAAACACTTATTTTGCTCAGAGAATCCAAAAATGCAATAATATATAGGGTATTTCACTTTCGCCTCGGTATTGGCTACTTTGGGTATCTTCGACTTATGCGTACTTAGATACTTTATCAACACCTAGTAGGTACAGGACTTAAAATCGTCCCTTGCATTAGCTTGCTCTAAAAAAGACTCAGCAGAATTTTTGAAACTAATAGAAAAATTCAAAAGCGGTGAAGGGCTTCAGCGGTTTTTACGTAAATAAGAGCCGTTAAAACAGCGGTGGCCGGGAGGTTGTAAATCCCTACCCCGGGCGTCTCTAGCCGTCCCTTCGCTCGCCCGCCTCGGACTGACTGACTTACATTTATGCTTTATGGTTATGAAATATCTGGGCGTTCACCATGGGCGGGGAGCACGAGAGAGCAACAAGTTGTGCATGTTATTTATGCCGACAAGCGCCGCCCACCTGTCATAACCGAAGCCGTGGCTGGTCCTTCGCTGCATCGTTTATCATATCGCGCGCTTGCTCCCAAGTCCCCCTTCATATTAGCCCCACTCTTTTCATATTTCATTTTATAATATCCGGAGCCACGCCAAGTCGATACCGATTGCTCCTCGACCTTCTTGCGCGATGCTCTACCGGTTTGTGTTCGCTTTTTCCATTGTTCTCAATAACTCTGTTCTGTTTCAGACGGACTCGATGGCACCGTGGACGAAGAAGTGCCGGAGATCCTCATGTGTCCCCGATGCCAGGAGCAATTCACTGAAGTGGCCGAGTTTTTAGCCCACAAAAGTGAGTGCGACAAGAAGGCCATCAAGCATGACGATCCTGCTCACTCCGATCCCGAGGACATGGTGGTATCGGAGGACGACGAAGAGGAGGAGGAGGCCGGCGGGAAGCGAATGGAGCGGATGCGGCGTCATCGGCAGGACGCAGCGAACAACAACAGCGTGGACGAAGCTTCACCAGAGGACAACCCGATGGACTTTCCTTTCCCTGTGACTCCAGCCGCCCAAGGGCACGTCACTTTGGAAGCCTTGCAGAACACCAAGGTGGCCGTGGCGCAATTCGCTGCCACGGCTCTTGCCAATAACGTGGACAACGAAGTCGCTCTGCAAGAACTAGCCGTTCTCCAGTCAACGCTGTTCACACTGCAGCATCAGCAGGTGTTTCAGCTGCAGCTGATCAATCAACTGCAGCATCAGCTGCAAATTGACCGAACCAAAGAAGACGAGCAGAGCGGGTCGCCGGGGCCATCAGAACACGAGCGAGAAAGCTCCCCAATCGATGAGAACTCCCCAACCCCGAAGCCGGAACCCTCCCCGCCAGCAGTAGCTAGATTGACTCCAGCCACGCCACCTCATGTTCCCACACCACCACCACCCCCACTACCACTCACCCGGCCGGAGGTTACTCATCCCTCAAATCTACCTCTGCAAATGCAAGCCCCCATGTGTTCCATCTCAGCGTCGCTGGCTTCGACGATCATCACCCATGGGAACGATCCGCCCACAGCTGAAGAGCCGAACACTCTGAACCTGTTGCAGAAGCGTGCACAGGAGGTTCTGGACAATGCCAGTCAAGGTTTGCTGGCCACCAACTTGGCAGACGAACTGGCGTTTAGGAAGAGCAAAGGCTCGATGTCTCCATATGACTCCAAAGGCCGAAACGAGCCCTTTTTCAAGCATCGGTGCCGATATTGTGGCAAAGTGTTTGGCTCCGATTCGGCTTTGCAGATTCATATCCGATCGCATACGGGAGAGCGGCCGTACAAGTGCAACGTATGTGGCAGTCGCTTCACGACCAAAGGCAATCTGAAGGTGCATTTCCAAAGGCACAGCTCGAAGTTCCCTCATATCAAAATGAATCCCAATCCAGTACCGGAACATTTGGATAAGTATCATCCGCCGCTGTTGGCACAGCTGGGGCAGCAGCCCTCCTTATCGCCTGGTGGCCCTGGTCATCCTCCGCACTTGGGGTTTCCCAGTGCAGCCCCCTTCCCTCCAACGTGCCTGCCGCACTACAGGCCCACAAATCCGCCATCGGCGGACCTGCTAAATAGCAGAATCCCGCCATGTCGAACTCCTCCGCATCGGCTACTCTTCCCGCAACCATTTGCGGTTAAACGGGAGGACCAAGAAGCGCCTGCTGACTTGCGCAAGCCCCCCTCCCCCAGAGGAAGAGACCGATCGTGCTCTCCAAAGGACAGCCCCAAGAGCAGAACCGAGACGGGAACCATCGAAGCGAAGCAGCAACCTCAAGAGTCGCCAAACGCCCAGCGAATGACCCCAAAGCAAGAGCCCAACGACAATGAGAATGAGCAAGAAGCTGAGCAAGCCAGGTACGGCTCCCCAAATGGCTTCGAGCTATGCAGCAATGAGAGCCGATTCAGCAACGAGGACGCCATGGAGCGAAGAAGCCCGGATGATCGTTCCGAAATGCAGGACGAGCCGGAGAACTTGTCGAGCAAAGCGAATCTGATATCGGCCGCTTTGAGCATTGCGGCCGGACAGAGGTTGCCTGCAAATTTTCCTTTCTACCCTCAAAACTCGCCTGCCAGTAGTACCTCGTCAGGGAGCCTGGGCCAGTATCCGACTAGTGCTATTGGTGATATCACCAAAGATCCGGCCCTTTACACAAACCTGCTGCCCAGGCCTGGAAGCAACGATAATTCTTGGGAGAGCCTGATAGAAGTTTCGAAAACTTCAGAAACGATCAAGCTTCAACGGATGGTGGACAACATCGAACATATCCTAGCTGATCCAAATCAATGTGTGGTTTGCCAAAGGGTTCTATCTTGCAAAAGTGCCCTGCAAATGCATTATAGGACCCACACGGGGGAAAGGCCGTTCAAGTGCAAAATTTGCGGGCGGGCCTTCACCACAAAAGGCAACTTGAAGACTCACATGGGGGTGCACCGAGCAAAGCCCCCCATGCGCCTCCTCCATCAATGCCCGGTTTGCCATAAGAAGTACAATAACGCTTCAGTGCTGCAGCAACATATCCGCCTACATACAGGCGAGCCCACTGATCTCACACCGGAGCAAATCCAAGCGGCCGAAGTAAGAGATTATCCGTCATCGGGAGGATTTTCCAGTCTGGCAAATTCCATGAATCCGTTCCTAAGGCAGGGGTTCTCGGTGCCCGGATTATCGCCCATATCCACATCCGGGCTGCACTTTCAACTGAACGAACGGTCGGAGCAGGAAAGTATGGACGACGACGATGAAGAGGACGACAATATGAGCACCAATACGGATAATCAAGCCACCAATCAGTTTGCCTCTTCGCCCACTGAAAGCAACAATCATATCAATCCTAGCGTATCGATAGCATCGTTTAGCAATAGCGAGCTGAATGGTTCCAGTGAGGACCTGAGCTGCAACAGGGCGATTTCTCCCCCCGGTTTGCAGAACGGCGAAAAGTCGCCTAACCGATCGGTTACCAGTCGAGAGAGTGCAGAAATGCAATCGCCCCACCAGAGAATGACCAGCACTCCCGTCCAAGTAAGAGCTTTTACCAGTTAGTATTCGATGGATGCTCTCT
>NW_026019141.1:0-5065 GCF_020466585.1 Dendroctonus ponderosae | reverse complement strand
TCCTGTGTTTGCTGCATCGCAAAATCGGTTCATTTTTTAAATACATCTCACAGTATTCTTCAGTAATTAAAATGCCTGTTTCTGTAAAAATGTTCTTGCGCCTGTAAAAATGTTTTTCTCTTATTATACCCAATTAACTTTAAGTGTATTAAGAGCGATAATTTTTAAATAACGATAGTTTGTTTTAACTAACTCTTTCCATAATGAATAAAGCGCTCCTGGATGATATCGATGATCTGGACTATGAACCAGATGGCGTTGAAAAACCACTGGAGGAAGTGCCGACTCCTGATCAAAATGGACGAGACTTGATTTTGGAATCGTATCATAAGTAATTTATTATTTATAGAAAAGTTTTGTGAAATAGCCAGTGGATTGTTTTTTTTTTTAGCTCTGAAACGCAGAATTTTAACTTTCAGCCATTAGTTTTTCCAAAATCAGCCTCAAGTATTCAAAGTTTTCGGTAAGTTCCAAACAAATATAGATTCTATCTTTGAAATACCTAAAATCGAGTTTTGCTGCCTGGACAGACTGAATGATATTTATTAATAGTCCAGGCAAAACGATATTCTTGTAATTTAAAAGTTATAAAATAATAACCGTGCATCCGAATCCATAGACGATCGGGTGATATTACATCCATACTTCTTACCATTAGGACAGAAATTATATTTATATTTCACTGTTATATTGCCTTCATGTACTTACATATTACGTATTTGCAGAGATTTTGATTATAAGCATCTAGACGTCGATATAGATCAAAATTCGTTTCGAACTCATTATAATTCATATGTGTCCAATTCAGAAAGGTCATACCATTTGGACTCTAGCGATGATGAGGAAAGTACTGTTCCATTTAGTAATTCCTCGTTTCAAGTATCTGGTAAGTCTACTATCAATGTTATACAATGGCTTCATTTCAAAACAAGCCACCCTAAATTGAAGAAATGCACAGTTTTGAAAAAGACATCAATTTAGATATTTTACAGAGTGTCTCTGAAATAAGACCCTTACCAGAAAATAAAACGATCGCTAGCGGTGCTTTTAAGCGGTGCAGCGCGTTCAGTGGTTTTTCTTTGGTTTTACTGAAGAGGAACTATAACAGACGCCGGTTGCGTTGTTTTAATGATAGGAATGAATGAAGTGGCAACATATTTTCAAAGCTACTGGGTCAGCCATAAATTATGACCGAATGACTTTTGCTCCTTTATATATGCAACGGCTGACAAAACCATTTAAATTAGTTTTTGGAAGAAAACGATCTTAATTTAAGAACATTTGTGCCAGCAACAACATGAAGTAGGCTTGGGTAATACTGTGTCTTAAGACACTTGTGCCGCTGTGTGTCTATCTGCCGCGACGCGATGCTTTGAACAACACTTCGGCCCACTCACACGGCAATCTACAGGGTACAATATGCAGGGCCCAATCTGTTAGAGTTGAGCAAGAAATGACTACCTTTAATGTTTTCACAGTGATTAATAAATCGTTAAGGGCAAGTAGAAATAAACAGTGATTTAAAATGTAATGGTTCCAAACTTGATATTAAAGATCGACTTAAATTTTCAATGCTAACGCTACTATTGCGAATTGCGTGTGGTGATCATATGTTGCACATGTGGCCCGGCGAAAGAATGAACTCAAATAAAATTCTTTTGTTCGCTAATGAAAGATTGATATTTTTAAGACCCTATTTCAGAATGCACCATTCGTTAGCCCAATTCTGATTGTGTATTTTTTAAATAATTTTCTGGAGATACACTTAGTGTTTCTGTTTTGTTCATTTTTCGAATTTAAATTGTTTCATATGTATTGTGCAAAGCGACAAAAAATTACTTTTTTGTGGACTTTTTTTTCTGCATTAGATGATAATTTTACAAAATGCAATTTATGCAAAGCGGAATTATCGAAATTTTAAAATTTAAATATTGTAAAACAACTGTGTCGAATTTGAAACGGCACATGGATGCACCATCCCACAATATCAAAAATTCTGAAAATTTTTGCGAAGAGTAGCAAAGTAATATTTTCGAACCTATTTTCACTCAAATAACGTTTTTTCAGATCAAAACTTAAAATCAAATATAGCTCGTGTAAAACAATTTTTGTTCCTATTTTATTTATTTTATTTCCTAAATGTTTTTAGAACTTTTAGAGTACATGGGTTTACAAAATGTGTAGCCAGTGGCTGTTTGCAGAGTGTCCTTATAATAATTTGTACTTTAAGTATAAAATATTGTTTGTTGTATACCTGAATAAGGTTGTTTATTTAAAAAATATGACTTACAAATGTTTTAAAATTGTTTCTGCAAGTGACGCACAATTGCCCAGCACCTTATGACGCTGCTATATCAGGAAAACGGCAGCCACAAGAGAAATCACATTCACAGATATAACATTGATGTTAAAATCACGCTTTAGCTCATCTCTACAATCTGTACAGAAATCGCGTCTATCCACCAGACGCAGCAATTTATCAGTGATGTTTTGCGCTGTGTGTGGCTCATTGAAGGCGTGAAAAAATTGGGATTGCGCTTGCAGCGCTAATAGCCGCTATAAATGAAAAGATAATAAAATTCTGGTCAAAATAATGGTTTTTGAAAAGAAGGGGATTTTGTAATTCCAATTTAATCAAGGAATTAGAACTCATGGACTTGACTAATCTGCCTAAAATAATCGATTATATCATCGAGACGACCAACCAGCCGATATCGGAAATATTATTCTTATTATATTATATTATATATGTATAATTGCCGTGTGGTAGGCCACTATAGGCCGGAACGTTGGCCTTCGAATATCAAGACACATTCGCCAAAAGTTAGAGATAAATTGACGCATCGACTTTACCATTGCCAGGCCGCTAACGGAGAAAATGTTGAACACTTATTGAAATAAAATTCCTAGAAGTTAAGCTGTTCTGAGTTTTTCTCAATTTTGTACAGCGTGACAAAAAAACAAAAAACTCATCAGATATTTAATTGGCAAGCGGTGGTAATACTGTGTCTTAAGATGTGCCGCGACACCTGGAAAGGAATAGCAAGTAATTTGGTCATAATTTATGGCTGAACCAGCAGCTTCGTAACCAATCACAGATACTTGTGAGACAAATGGGCTTTACAAGAAGAAAACATGTTGCTACTTCATTCCTTTCATTAAAACAACGCAACCGGCATCTGTCATAGTCTCTCTTAAGTAAAACCAAAGAAACAAACATTGAACGCGCTGCAACGCTAGCGAACTTACGAACCACTAGTCATCACGAAACACAACGTCTTCTGTTCTTATTTGCCGACATGTGAAAAGTGTTGCGCGCTGTATCAATACGGCACGCCGTGTCGGTGTCGCTGTGTGAACACCTGAAAATCCACCCAGTCACTAACATTTTCAGCAGTTGTTTTTATGTCTACATATGGACAATTTGATCTGATGTAGGCGTCCCAAATTTTGTGCCTATAGCTATGAAGGTTCAAAAAATAAAGGGGGGTCTTAGACAGACATAGACAAATTTAATGATTGATATTAAAAAACTGAATTATTTATCGAGTTGCGAATGAGTTGCCGCGCAAATAAAAATCTGGAGCCAATCAGGTTCATACAGCGAGCTCAAAAATATTAAAGTCTGTGATTAGTCCACAAAAATGGTTAACATGTTAAAAGAAAGTTCCTGTCTGGATGCGGCTCATTGAACATTAAAATGTTGATTTGAATGTTCTGCTTTATATTTAAATTGATGTTTTTCCAAAACAAATAGTAATTATCTAAGGTGGCTCGTGTTTGTTTTGATTGAAATAATTGAAAACACTGTTTGTATAAGATGTTAACTGGAATATATTCCACTTTGATTTTTACTCATACTTTTGAGAGCACAAATTTCTTGGAAAAATCCAACAATAGCGTTTTTTTATTAACTTAGCGCTGGGATGTATCCGTTATCGTTCTTTGATTTTATCATTATTGAAAAATCTATTGAGTCCTTCTATGCAGTCTGACCTTACCGACTTTCTATATTCAAAACCGAAAGAGGCTGCAAGTACACAAAGTACAACCGGCCCCTCAGCATGACGAAATATTAAGACTGTAGAATGGAAGTATTCAATACCACCCTCTATTTTGCATTCCTATATAACCACCCCGTCGGAGATTAACTCGTCTTCGTCGTCTCCCTAGCCGAAAAGCCCCAGGGCCAGACGGCATCCCTTATTTGCTCCTTAAAAACGTTTCGCGGAAAACTATTGTGCTAATAGTACAAACAGTCAACGCAGTCCTTAAATTGCAGCATTTCCCACAGGACTGGAAAACGCTATATTGGTTCCTATCTTAAGGCCGGGCAAAAACTCGGCTGATCCCGCTTCTTATAGGCCAATTTCTCTCCTGAACTCCTGGTCAAATTAATCGAGAAGGTATCCTATCGAGACTACAGGCAGGAGCCGAGCTTCGAAGTTTAATCCCGGATGAGGCCAAGACACAACACCACGCTGCAGCACTTAATAAGCTTCAAAGTACGGTAATGCTGCTTCTCGATATGGGAAGGGCCTTCGACACAGTTTGACACAAGCCTACTGTACAAGTTGTTTGCCGTGCACTCACTGCCACTCTACCTAGTTTCCCTTATAGCGTATTACCTAATAAACCGTACCATCCAGGTGAAAGTGGAGAATTCCACTTCTGCCAAAAGACGTATCGCGGCAGGAGTACCACAAGGTACAGTGATTTTGCCGTTGTTGTATACATTGTATACAGGGTTATTCACGCTATACGGCACGGACGTTTGCGGTTAGCCCGTTTGTTTTTTGCAAAGTATTATTTGATGAATCGACAGACGCCTATCGGGTGCACATTTTAAAAATATTTGCGTAATGTACAGAGTGTCCCAAAAGCCCTAAAAGTATCAAAGTTGTGTTTTTCTAAATGAAATACCCTATATACTATTGCATTTTTGGATTCTCTGAGCAAAATAAGTGTTTGTTTTAATAAGATTTGTAATGTCTAAATCTAAAGGTTTTTTAAATAATTCGAATTTTATCAAAATCTAATATTATTTTCATGTGTCAAATACTTG
>NW_026019140.1:0-4804 GCF_020466585.1 Dendroctonus ponderosae | reverse complement strand
GATTTTCTACCAAATTTCAACTTTTTAGCATCTCGAGTTTTACAGGAATCGGAGGACGAAATCGGTTTTTGAGGCGAAAGATGCAAAACTTACAGGACTTTTACAACGGAAGCTTCTTTAACCTTCCACCGAATTTTATCAATTTAAAAACAAATATTTATTTGAAAATTGACTGTAAAAAAATTTACAAATGCGCTTTAGAGCTGAAAGATTGCTCACTTTCAGGTGCTTTAAACCGGAACCTTCACCAACTTTCTAGCAAACGACAACACTTTAGCTGTGAGCCTTTGAAAAATGTGTACATTTGAAAATTGACTTGTTTCTCTCGCTCAAAAACTGGTTTAATGTTTGTTTAATTCTCATAAAGCCCTCTTTGGAGCTAAAGCTTATCTCGCTTTCACCCAAACAGCTTCTGTAACTTTCTACCAAATTTCAACTCTTTGGCTGCACTCGTTTCTAAATTACGTAAAAAAATCAAAATCGCTCTTTTGGGCTGAAGAGACTTCACTAGGTGTTCAGAATACACTTGAAATCACAAGAAACGCTGATTTTCATTTTAGAAGCTGAAGAAAATTAAGAACGATTTTTATTAGCCCAAGTAGGGTTTTGGCCCATCCTGGACTGTGGTTTTTGGCCAAATCCGCAGCTGAATGCATTAGCTGATTAGACAAATCAATCCAGCACATAAAATTCCAAGACTTGTTCTCAAATTAGCGTTCGCCCCATAATGGTGGCCTCAAATGGAACAGCATATAAAGACGGTTGCGATTTGCTAAGCGTTTTTTGGGGAGTCGCACCCTCGGGAGTTGTTTTTTCCTTTGGCTGCTTAAAATGCGGGCTGGCGCCTCTCATTGACCCTTTCTGGAGATTCTGGAATACTCTGGATTAGGCTAAATATTGCATATTCGGCCAACTCGTTCGCATCATTCATTCAAGTTATGGCTTGGCTGTTGTGGCAAAGCTACATGAACTACTGAAATATGGTCGTTGAACTGGCACTCTGGATGTTAATGGGGCACAAAATGAACTAAAAAATTTACATTGATCGTCTCTAGAGTGAAGCAGGGGTGATTTTCATTCAACCCTGGCAAGCAGGACGTGGTGTGTTCAATCTGGGGCGTCTTTTTTAATCTAAGTTAAAAATCAGGAGTGTTTGAGATTAAAACGAGGCCAGATTTCGGATGGATCGCAACTGTCGAGGGACCTTTATGCGAGAAAAAGTGGCCCCGAGACATAAAAATTTTAGAGGGCAAATTCTCCGACACCTTGGCTTAATTCGATATTTTTTCCAGTTATAGAAGAAAATTTCCCTGGAGGTTTTGCAAGGGAGTATCGGAGGCAACCAGAGAAAGGAGGATAAGAGCTGTGAAATGATTTCATTGGCTCGTCCCCGGTTGATTTGCGAAATCCGGAGTTTTGGAAAAATTGATACTTACAGCCCATTTCCGTATAGTTTTGCCTGTTTGCCCCTTTGCCAGACATGTTTAAGGGCCATAAAACAAGTGATCGGGGGGCGCATTGAGTGAAACTCGCAGCGAACATAATATAAATCAACATTATTCGGTGACGGTTATGTACGCTCCGTAGCCGATGGAAAACATCTCAGGCGAAGCCGAAAGACACCGGCAAAATAAAATTTCATCAATGGCAAAGGCGATCGGAAAAGCGTCCTATATTGTCTGCTCGAAGACGGTAACTGTACTGCCAACTTCCAAGATATGAACATCTATCTACAATAATATTTGGGCCGCATCTGCGGCCTCGGGCATTCTTGATTTTAATTGAAGTTTCCGCTCGATTGGGCCCGATGGAAGACGTCGAAACAGATCTTGAACGAACTTTTCCCGTATCGGGAAACGTACCGGTTTCGATATTTTGACGGTCCGTTGTTGGCTGGATTTAACGGATGACTGCCGAATACAATCAGCCAGGACTTGTAGCGATTTTCGTTATTGTAACCACCATTTTCATGCACAAACGGCGTCTAGAGTGTTTAAAAAGTCCAATAGATTTTGCGCGCCATGTATGGAGTCAAACGTGTGTATCACTCACTGATGGAAGCTTTCTTTTTCAGGTATGTGCACTTTTTTGAGTGGTGATGACCAAACCTCCCGAAGTAGGTAAGCGCAGCTTGCAGTTGTAAAACTCGCAGCCCTCATCGGTCTGATACATAAAAGGTTTCATCTACAGCGTCCTTTTTCTTTCCAATGAACGGGTGAAAACTCGTCATTTGAAGTCATTGTGCACCACCATTATTAATCTCGCCATCCTCATGCAGATGCTCTATCAACACTATGCATCTGAAAACCGCTGCTTCATGATGTTACTGAGCGCAGATTCCAATTATAAAACTCGCAGCCCTCATCCGTCTGATACATCAAAACTATTCATTTGAAATGATTGAGCGCACAATGGCGCTTCGCTCCTCAATGAGGCTGGTGAAAAACCGATCGGGCTGATATTTACAGCAATAAATATGCAAATGGCGACTTTGAAGCTCAATCGCTTGCCGCATATTGATTAGAGCCTCACATCGAATCTGTCGCCGTTCAGACCGAATTTCCATCGGCCTTATCGTCCTAATCTAGAGCATTGGCGCAGTCGGTAGGCTTTCGCCTAGTGCTGTTTTAATTTCCGCAAATTTTGTGGCCGTCCATCGACGTTCCTGCTACTTTATCGTGCCGGCGAAATTGCTATTTAATTTTCATTAAAATTTTATTAAATCGAAAACGTATGAGCCATGCACACTCGTACGTGATAATGGCCTGTTTGCATAGGCTGGCGGTTTCGAGTAGGTCGTCGATTTTGCAGTTTATGAGCGCACACTGCTCTCGTACTGTTCGCTATATTATAGCTGAGTTTTCTGCCGCATTTATTATCGACATTCACTATCATGCTCCGATTCAATATCAAAAGCCAGTTTTCTCTATTCATTAATTGCCCAACATTCTGGTGATTTAACTGTGCATTAGTTTGCACGGCTTTTCTTTATCGTGCCGGCGAATTCAATCTGGGGGCACGTAGCCAGATCTTAATTTAAACTCGGAAAGCTGTAAAATAAACCTAGCGAACTTAAGTGATTTTAGTTGTTATCCGGTCGAACCACGCAGTTAGAGAATCTCTGCCATTAAATGTTACGTCTGGCTCGAATACCAACAGAAACTGCCCCCGTTGGAGATTAAAAACTCGACTGGAAGCTGAAAGTGCAAATATTCTCGAACTATTTACCCTGGAGAGTAAATGCTCCTTTATTGAACGCACTTTTCCTTCGGTAACTTGCGGCGGGGATCGTTGCCTTTTTTCCGGGTTGCAGAAATGTTAGGTCCCTTTTCCGAAGAAAAATCGCTCAACATTGACGGGACTATGAAGAATCGAAGTTGTTTTTTTTTTGTCAACGATATGGTTCGGGTCGAGCGTTTTATTGAGGCATTTTGACGAGCCAACATTTCGCTCCCTCTCAACCTGTTTCAATATCGGCGCTTTATGGCTCGGAAGTCATTTGGGTTTGTCTATGCATTTTTTTCCACTCGCACTCTTCCATTATGTAAAGCGGATTTATGTTTCGGCGTTGTTCCGCAACAACGAGTTTTCCATCTAAATTATGATTTGGAAATCGTTGAATTAATCCAGAATTTAGAAGGAAGTTAAAAGCTTGTCGCCGTGAGGGAACAGGAAATACAGTCCCTTGTTTCCTTGTGTGACAGTATATTAAATTGGGCTTTGAGTTAAGGCGCGCAAAAACTAATAAAGCAGCAAGGGCTTTGCCTAAGGATACCGGGGCCGCAGCAACAATACTTGTTTTGTGCCTTAATAACTGGCATTTCGAGCTCCACATTGTCGACGATGACTAATTAGTGTGGAAACGCGAAAATACTGGCGACTGCGCCAAAAATTTCAACACAAATCTGGACGAACTACGCGAATTAATTCACGGTAAATGGGCCTGTGTTTTAATTCAGCCATTGCAAAAACGAGTTGGGCCGTGATAAAGTTGAGCGAGAGTTTTTAGTTTAATGTCGTTTTGCAATTAGCTCGTGTTTATTTTTCTGAACATTGTAAACAACCATCAACAGGATGCAGTCTCGAACACTTTAATTAAATCGGCTGCTGCTTTTTTGCAAAATAACGCGATCTGAAGTTGGGATGGGCCTAATCGATCGTTTCGGCGCTTTGCACAAGCAAAGTCCATTAAACAATCAAATTGACGCTGTTGGTGTCCCGATTGTAGTCCGTAAATGGCCATTTACCGATGATCGTAAAAGTGTGTGTGTGTGTGTGTGCAATAAAACTTCGCTAGTACATGGCACAAAGCCCAAGTCTTTATTGCTTGGCTCAAAGTAATTTCGCTTCAGTCACGTCCGAACTGTTTATGGTCGCACTTTCCAAAAGGGTCAATACTGACAAACTGTTGAATGCCAATATACAACACTACATTGCAAACGATCAGCACAGTCAATTTTCTATGGTGGTACTTTTTGATCGTTTTAAGTCGCCTCTTAGGTCTTCAAATCTTTCGAAGAAACATCGTGGTATTTTCTCCTTTGAGTTTTGAAATTTGTTTAGTCTTCTTCACTCTTTTCTGTTTGGTTTCTCTGCTCATAAACGATTCTTCAATGTAACCCCTGCATTTGGTTAATTTTTCGTTTGCTTTCCTATACATATGAAGAATGTTTGTGCGTTTTTAGATTCTTTTGAACTTCACTGTAAATTCCTTACATCGTTCTTTATCTTGACACTTTACTTCGCTTCTCTGCACCATTAACTCGAGTATCTCGTATTTCTCATGTTCTTGTTGCTTTTTTTT
>NW_026019139.1:0-5099 GCF_020466585.1 Dendroctonus ponderosae | reverse complement strand
TCCCAAACTAAAACGCGCAGGAAGTTGAGTATGTTACCACCTTTAGTGGACACTTGGCCCGATAGACGGGGAAAGTTTCACAAAAATCCATCCTGAACCTGATTTTTGTCGGCTTTGCAAATGTGACTCACAAAATAAAAAAAACCCTTTTGTTGATCTTAAGTGCTCAAAGTGATTGTTTAATAGTACGCAAATTTCCACTCATTTTTGACCGATTGCACAATTGAAAAGCTTCTAAGAGCTTCTGCAGCTCAGTCCCCAACGCCCTCAAGTCGATATCTTTGTCCATTTGCAACCAGTCGAAATCGCCAGACCTTAAAGTAAGTTTTAAACTGATTAGCCAAAAGCGTGAACTTCAGACAAACATTTATGGAACTAATCCGACATTAAGCAGGGATTCGTTTCGTGAAGCCAGTGCTCTTTTCTACAACTAAAACTGGTTCGGATTGGTGATGAACTTTAGCGCATCGTGAAAGTTTACATTCAAACTCCGGGTCCCAGACGAATCACTTTAAGTTGCTGGCGGTTGGATAAGGACAATTTTAACGACTGTATTAGAAGAGTTTTTGTGTTAGTTTGAAGGGTTTCCAGGGCAGTTCAGCCAAAAATCAGTTGATTTTAAACGCGAAAAACTTCCAGGTACAATGGATTTGGTAGAGTCGAGAGCTCCTACTATGATCTCTGGGCTGAGTACTACTTGAAGTTCTTTGATGCCTATCTGGAAAACAACGTCACATTTTGGGGCGTGACCACGCAAAACGAACCTGTAGATGGGCTGTTTGGTACCAGTGTACCGAATAATGGCTTCACTTCATCTGAAATGGTAAGGGTATAGCTGTGTCTTAAAAGCTGGAAAACTTGCATCGTCTGTTTGTGAAAACAGAATATTTATGCACCAGAAAAATTTAAAAAATCCGAAAATCCTCAAACCAAACCTGAAATTTCCGTTGTATTAGGCTCAATACATTTTGTACATTTACAGGTAAACTGGATTAAAAACTCATTTGGACCGACAATTCGCAACTCCAGTTACAGCGATTTGAAAATCATGGTGCATGATGACCAGCGGCTTTTATTGCCACTCTTAAAATACGTATGTTTCAGTCTTAGTCTATTTAATTATTTGAAAATTCGCACTTTTTCCAGCAAGTAATCAGTGATAGCGACGTACTGGCATATGCTGATGGCATAGCTGTCCATTGGTACACAGACTTTATCACTTCAGCGTCGCTGTTAGACTTTGCTTCAAGTGACGATAAGGATTTGTTCCGTTTGGGCACTGAAGCATGCATAGGTAGCAATCAATCAATTAGTCAATCAATCAATCAATGGATCAACTTATCTTCGGCTACATTTATTTTTCAGACCCGACTACTGACCTCGGAGTAACTATTGATTTGGGTAGCTGGGCCCGAGGGGAGCGATACTTTAAAAGTATTATCGAGGTAAACGTGTTTAACTTCTTTAATTTTACGTGCTTTTATTTGCCCGTTTTCTTGTTCTGTATTAATTGCACTAATTGTTTTATTGCTATTCGATCTGGGCGTTACAGATGCATTTATTGATTACTCTCCGCTGTTTTCTGGGCTTTAATTCGTCGAAAGTGTGTTTAATCGGAAAGGCTCAGAAGCTTTGGATGAAAGTACCTGAACGACTAGTAAAACATCGGTTTTCGGCTTTTCTCGACTTTATCAGCGGCTCAATTTATTCGGCAATTTAAGCTGTTTTGTGCCGGCGCTCGTTGACTGTGTTTTAAATTGTTTTACTACTTGGATTATTCCTTTTCCCATTTTAGGTTTCTTTCTCAGCTTGATTGATCTTTCGAGCCTTCATTTTTCGCTTTTTAGTTAAACGTGGGGGGTTTGTACACTTTTGTGCATTCACATAGTTGGGCAAATAAAGTGAGTAGTTTGTCAAAAATTCCCGAAATGTTTTCCGCTCTTTTATTGCAACAAATTTTATATAAAAAAGTTGGTTGCGCTCGCTTACTTAAAAATTCGCTTCTCCCAAACTAAAGCTCGCAGGAAATCGAGTCTGTTACCACCTTTAGTGGATACTTGGTGCGATAGATGGGAAAAGTTTCACAAAAAGCCATCGTTAACCTGATTTTTGTGGGCTTTGCAAATATGACTCACAAAATTGATGTTGTAAGTGAGTTGCGCTAGCTTACTTAAAAATTCGTATCTCCCAAACTAAAATACGCAGAATGTTGAGTCTTTTACCACCTTTAGTGGACACTTATCCCGACAGAGGGTAAAAGTTTCACAAAAATCCATAGTTAACCTGATTTTTGTCGGCTTTACAAATGTGACTCACAAAATTAATGTTGTAAGTCAATTGCCCTCGCTTACTTAAAAATTCGCACCTCCCAAACTAAAACGCGGAGGAAGTTGAGTCTGTTACCACCTTTAGTGGACACCTGGCCCGACAGACGGTGAAAGTTTCACAAAAATCCATCGTTAACCAGATTTTTCTGGGCTTTGCAAATGTAACTCACAAAATTGATGTTGTAAGTCCGTTGCGCTCGCTTACTTAAAAATTTGCAGTTCCCAAACTAAAACGCACAAGAAGTTGAGTCTGTTACCATCTTTAGTGGACGCTTGGTCCGATAGACGGGTAAAGTTTTACAAATATCCATCATGAACATGATTTTTATCGGCTTTGCAAATGTGACTCAAAATTGATGTTCTAAGTCAGTTGCGCTCGTTTACTTAAAAAGTCGCACCTCCCAAACTAAAGCTCGCAGGAAATCGAGTCTTTTACCACCTTTAGTGGACACTTGGCCCAATAGACCTGCAAAGTTTCATAAAAATGCATCATTAACCTGATTTTTCGCCACTTTGCAAATGTGACTCACAAAAGTGATGTTGTAAGTCAGTTGCGCTCGCTTACTTAAAAATTCGTATCTCCCAAACTAAAACGCGGAGGAAGTTGAGTCTGTTACCACCTTTAGTGGACGCTTGGTCCGATAGACGGGTAAAGTTTCACAGATATCCATCATGAACATGATTTTTATCGGCTTTGCAAATGTGACTCAAAATTGATGTTGTAAGTCAGTTGCGCTCGCTTACTTAAAAAATCGCGTGTCTCAAACTAAAGCTCGCAGGAAATCGAGTCTTTTACCACCTTTAGTGGACACTTGGTCCGATAGACGGGGAAAGTTTCACAAAAATCCATCTTTGACCTGATTTTTGTTTTTGAAAACAGTCCGAAATTTTTTTCCGCGCGCTCATTGCAGCAAATTTTATTTCAAAAAATTATCCATTTGCTCTTTTCTCATTCATCCTAATCAATTTCTCATTTTGCCCGATTTGTTTGCGTCTCTAGCTCGTATTTCCTTTGGTCAGCTAAAAAAATTATCGTCGTCTTGATAAGATCAGCTTCAGAGTATTGTTCCTTGAACTTGGTGAGTTTGTGCACCTGATATTAATATAAATATTTTACTTTTACTTTATTTTTAAACTTTTTTGGTGTTTGATTTCTGTTTGCACGCACTAAATATGTGTTCGTGGCCGTCTATTGAAGTAATCGAAGCCACTTCTTAAAAACTTTTAAAAACTTGAACGTTTTTCTAACTTCTCAAAATTTTGCTCGTGGTTTGGCTTGACTGTCTTATACATTTTCTAACCCTTCCTTATGCGTTTCAGATATTCTTGAGCTTATGGGGTTCTGATAATTTCCCATCCAATATTAATAGACTTTTGGCTGATTCTAAGCAATTTTCCTTTAGTTTTCTTGCAAGATTCTGCGGTTTTTTCTGTTCTCTTGACCTGTTCAGTTGCTGTCGATCACAGAACAACATTTGCCTAATTCCTGTTCTGATAAACATTCCCAAAAATAATTAAAACATCTCGAAGGCACTAAATTTACCGCTTTAAGTCTTCCTTTGCTTTCGCCGTGACAAATATTCTTATTCAACCGAATTGAATCAATTTAAGGTCCCAATGCCAAATGGGCAAACATTGGGGGTCTAAAATTGGACATTGTTGTGTCGGAGAAGAGGTTTTGCTGAACTGAAAATCTCGTAATAATTCTTGGGCAAAGCAAGAAGAAAACGCTTTCTATGGGCGAATTGCTTGCAAACAAACCGCTATCATTAGCGATGCTGAGTGCATTTTTCAGTTGGACGGAAAACGGCCCCAAGATTCATGAATGCACTTTGCATGAACGAATATACTTTTTCGACAATCGCTTTTGGCGACCGGTTTTAAAGGGAGTAAAATTGATTGTTTGCATTAATAATAAGAGCAGCAAAACCACATTAGTATTCCGGCAAGTCGCGATTTATTGGAGGTTCTTTCGCAAACTTTGAGAGTTTTTCAGTGGCAAAGATGCGCTTTGAAATTTAATGCTGACTCCAGGAATATTAGGTGTGTTTGCAATTTTTTTGCCACCCTTTCGCCGGAAAGTTCCAAAAGCTGTTTCCATTATAACTTTTATGCTGCTGATAAATCGCGCTTTAAGGCCCTGCCTGGGAAACTTTCGTTCAAAGCTTCGAGCCATTTTTTTCACTGTTTCTGCTTACTTTCTATTGCATTGTTTGCCGTTATTGCGCAAAACTAAGCTTAAGTGTTAATGGATGGCGCAAAAATAAAACGCAATCAAATAGTTTTCCTTCGTAGGACTTGAATTATGATTTTGTCGGCTGGGTTGACTGGAACATGGCTTTAAATACCAGTGGAGGGCCGAACTGGATCCAAAATGAGGTGGACGGGCCCATAATAGTCAACACAACATCCGACGAATTTTACAAACAGCCAATGTTTTACGCTCTGGGCCATTTTTCCAAGTTTGTTGTCACCGATTCGCAAAGAGTTGCTATCAGCACAACAGACGATGATCTGGATGTAATCGGCTTTGTTCGACCAGATGGACTGGTTGCTGTTGTGATTTTGAACAGGTATTTATTGAAGTTCAGAGCTAATGATATTCTCATCTTTCCTGAGTTTAACTTTGAACATCGTTTATTTCATTGCGTTGCGGCGAGAGAACAGCGCCATCGTCAGATTTAAAATTTACACAAACTCATGATTGGTAAAAATCAACGTTCTTTTAGGTCTTTGCCTTCTTGAAACCGTAAATTTGTCTTTCGAGAGACA
>NW_026019138.1:0-54582 GCF_020466585.1 Dendroctonus ponderosae | reverse complement strand
AAAAGAAGAACAAATAATCTGTAAATGGCGTGTTTCCGAATCATTTTGCCCGATCTGGATACATTGGATGCATTATTTCGAGCCTTCGCGTTCATTCGTAAAAAGTGCGAGAATATTTCCGTTCCAGAAGTGATGATCATAATTCGACTGCTAAATGAGATTTAGATAAATGGAACCATTTCTTTTATAAATGGCTCGCTTGTTTCCGGTAAATCTTTTATTCAGTTACTTATCAGCAGCTGGAACAGATTGGTTTCAATATTCTCCCAACGCATGTGGAAAAATAACTGAACATATAGTCAAATATTTTTTTCGTGAAGCCGTTTCATGGTACATAAAAAGACTCTAGTTTGTATTTTTTTTATTTCAGGTAAGACACATTGCGGAATATCAAAGAGCCATACCACTAACAACAATTTACTGGTAAGTGTATAAACAATTTCACATGATATTCTTGAATTTATGAAATGTCTTGACAAATTCTTCTTACATTGTGTTTGCATCTGAAACCAGTTGCTTTGCATCTGAAACTATCCAGAGATTTTCTGGTATGACAAAGCGTATAACTATGTGTTATAACGTACGTTCGGAAACTGTTTGCTCTGGAGAATGACTAGTCCGAAGGGATGTTGCTGAAGAACTCAAATAGACGCAGACACTTGACAAATTTATATTTTCTATTCACTAAGGTGGCAATTTGTCAGCATGTTTTGACACAACAACTAATATACGTACATAATATTTAGTTATTTTGACGGAAGCAGTTGAATTGGGAAGCAGAAAAGTTATTATTTGATCTCTTTGGGAGTGGCCGAGGCAAATTTCAGTAAGTCTGTGAGTCTGTGTTTTCAGTGCACCACAAAATTGTTCGGTTCTGAAAACTTTTTTGGGTATTTTGCCTCAAAATTGTTGTCTTTTAAAGTCAGAATTTCCCAACGTCTTCTATTTACATTTTGATAAAGAGTGCTCAAGCTGCAAGAGAAATTTTCGAGTCACAAAATAAATTAATTTAGAAAAGTTACATTAAAGTTTCGATGGCAAATCTGCTACCGTTCTCAAGAAAGTATCTAACAAAGAGTATGTTTTGTCTCAGTTTTCTTTTCACAAATTTGTGACTTTGAGTTGATCTCATAGTTTAAAGAAAATAAAATAAAATTAATTACGAATTTTGGTGCAATTTAATTAAGGTATACGTTTCTTGGTCTACTTTAGATTTTAGCAAATGCAAGCGTATGGCTTAAATGAAATGACCAAGTGGCAACACAATTATCCAAATTTAGCGAAATTAATACTATTTCCTTTAATTTTACGCTTTTTATGGTTCCGTTGCTAAAATTTTTGAAGCAGCCCATTGGTTTTTGATGAAATTATCAAATGCATGTTGACAAATATGTAATTTGTGAAATTATTTGTTTTGTATGTATGATTAGGGTTGTTTAGTTACTTTATTTGATTGGTATTGTGACTTCCCGCATAGACAGTTTATCACATTGGAAAGCAATTTTATAAATTACGTTTTTCCAATTTTCAATTTTATCATAAAATTTGTTTATTATTTTTTTCTCCTAATTTCAGTTTCAATTTAGAAAATAGTTTTAGTATCCAATCGTATTGAAAACGACCGACTCGTTGAATTCTATCTGAAATCTTCGGAATTAATGTAAAAAACTATAATATATTTTTGCTATTAAATATCAATTTTTTCCATTTGCACGACCAAATAACTTTCTAAAAATGCCTCCAGTTCATTATTGCTTCAAAAGCAGTCAGAATGCGAATACATCTAATGAAACCTCATAGATTTTTCCGGTAAAGTCCTCATATTATAACATAAGGACTTCAAAGGCAATGCCTTAGGTGTTATATTGCATTATCACATTGAGCCCTCTTTCATCATGATATGCGAAACCAACTTCCCAAATGATGTTTTCTCCCGGATCGCATAAGGCCGGTTATAAAGTGATATACATTGCAAAATTATTTCATAGCCTCGTTCTTTGAAGGAGAACTAATTTGTACCGTTTACAAAGAGGGCATGTGACGAGGGTCCATAATCAGCTTTCATCTGATTTTCATAGCTCTCTTGTGTGGCGCAAGCAATGCTTTAGATAAAGGGCATCAATGGGGAACTCGACGTAAAATATTTAGAACATGCTTTATCAATTTATGTTCTATAAGTGCTGAAATTAAGAAACTTGTTTAGATTTCACTAGCTACTTCTTAGGTCCGAACTAGCTGGTAAAATTTTGCTTGAGCTTTTGCATTGCTTTGTAGATTTTCGCTTAAAAATGCGAACAGTTTGAACATTTGCATCTCGCCATACGTACTAGATCGATCAAAAATATTTATGAAATCAAAATCACTTAACACAGAAAATGCATTTCTGTCTAATTAAGCAGACATGTATTTTCACAATTGATTAAATGTTGCTATTTGATAACGTTCGACTATTGAAATGAATATATTGCCTGAAAATAAAATCACATATTTATTTGGCTTAATTGCTAGCGAACCGAGGTCGAGTCCGATGTGTTTATTTTTACTTTCGTCAATTTCACTAGTCCCCACAAATGGAGTATGTCGTGAATTGTCAGCATTATTAATTTTTAGGCGGGAATAATTGATTTAATTTACGTGTACACATTTTATTTACAAAAACATTGATATTGTCATAATAAATTGAAGACGATCTATATTTTCAGTTCCAGTTAAATCATTGAACTGATCTCAGCATATTACATTGATGACACATTCATAATGCAGAATTATTTGTGCATATTGTTTAATGTTTTACTCAAGGGGCTAAAGTTTCGTTTTACTAGGCAATTACTGCAAACTCAGAAACCGGAATAAAGGAAACTTCGTTTTCGAGAAAATGTCCTTTAAAAGAAATTTATGGTTAACAAGCCAGATTTGCCTCAAGATAAAACGCACCCTGTCCTCTTTTGCAAAGTAAACAACACGCTTTAAAACTGTGTGATTGTGACACAAATAATTTAGGTCTTTCAAGTGTCTGCTTATTATTATATTGTTCAACGCCGATCCCTATGGGCATCTCGCCTAACGTATTCTCGGGGGCAAATGTTTTCAGACCGTATTTTACGCTAGTTACAAATGACGTTCTGTACAAGGGAAGTTTTCCTCACCGCTTGCGCAAAGTTGTATATATTTGCTGACATTATTTCCTAGACTTCCTCTTTGACGATGAATTTTAAACGTCTAATTATGGTGGTAATTGGTTGTGTAAAGTGAAAAATGTTTTTCACTTTGTAGAGTCACGCAAAGCTACATTTCAAATTGGTCTGGAAAGACGACCTTCCATCCAAATGGATAATTGCTTTACATAAATCAGGGTTTTTAGTGGAAAAATCTGCTATTGACACACACTTTTTCGTTCAAGCGGTAATGACTGAACTTGCGGCGATTGGAATAATTTAGAAAACGCGCATGTAATTTATGGAAAGATCGGGAGTGATTTGGAAATGTTTAAAATGTTCTTAGAGAAGTTTAAAGATAGCATTTTATTATTCGATGGAGATATTTGTTATTTTTTAGTAATCCACGCATTCTTCACAGAGGTTAACATTTTCATAATGACCCTATTATTATTAATATAATGAAAATTCGTAAGAAAGTCAAGAGGGTTAATTGCCATATAGGAATTAGTTTTATGACTAAGCGTTTTTCAGCGATTTCCCAAAACTTCCATTTGCTATTGCCCAAAAAAAATTACAATATGTGGAATATACATATATTAGAAATTATACATATTTTAACGAAATTAAATCTATTAAAATATCATAAAACGTAATTAATCGAAATAATTCCTTTCACTTGAAATATGTACGTTTTTTGGGCATGAGCTGTAAGAAAGCTATTTTCTTGTATAAGCAAATTTATGTGAACATTGACATTGCAGATTTCAAGAAAAATTGTATGAGATATCATAAAAGTAAGATAATAATAATAATCATGGAGAAAATTTTTGTTTGCCCAGTGACAATATATTTTACACATTATTATCGCATTTCTTGAGCAGTGGGAAATGCAAATGAAAGTTGAATCTGTAGTCATATCAAGACAGAAAATTTTATTTCAGAGAGACTAATCGTACCAGGAAAAATAAAGGAAAATTATTTGGTTCAGATTATTTGCAGCAACTTTACTTTACAAAAATGAACTGAATTCGGCTTTCAAATGTTCCTGTCGCGATTTTTCTACAATATACTGCAAACAACAAAACGTCTTTACACAATAACGTTCCAGTTTCTCAATCAGAACTGCCGGGTCTATTTTGTGACCAAAACTATTAAAATTAATGGATTTTTCTGATAACTCTAATGATTGTTTTTAATGATAAACTTTTCATTTCTCTGGAAAATGACCTATATATAATCTAGTGAACTATTATTGCAGGGCAGATAAAATGAAATGTAATGGGCAAAGTATCCCAAGCGGCATTTTAAATATCAATGATTACAATCTCACTAACCTAATTATGTAATTTTCGATGCGTCATTTGGCCGGCTCGTTTTGGGACTCCGTACAAAATGCCATTTGATATTTTCCGGAATCGTTCCGGTGCTCTGCGGCGTGACTCCGGGTTAATTTGCAAATGCCCGTTTTACATAAACTTGTTTTAATCACGAACCGAATTGAGGAAATGAGGCTACCCAATAATTAGACCTGTGCTTCTGACAAATAGTCGGAAAAATGTCGCTTTACATTTGTTATTTATGTGACGTCGGACTTTGATTAATTCAGAAATGCTTTTAAGGTTTTCAATTTTTTATTTGAAAAAACTCATTGAAAATTCGGCCAACTGATCGAGAATTCCTACTACAGCTGTCAAGGTTAAGGCGGCGAATTCAGAAAAAGTATTACCACCGGCGACACGAAAAAGATACACACAAAACTGCAAATACAAAAGAAACCTTCAACCATTTCACAATATCTCAGTTAAACTTTATCGGCCATGCTGAAACTTATTGTTTTCTAAGATTTGCCTATGAAATCGAATGACCTACATGGAAATGAACAAGTTCTGAACATGCAAAAGAAGGCGAAACTCATTTATATTCACTTTCCTGAGCATTTATTTAGAAAATTCCACTGCAAGGGTGCTGGGTAATATTAAATTCCAATTTGAAACTTAGTGCCGGAGCGGCAGGATGTAGCTAGCTGACTTAGCTAAACGTTTTACACGCCGTTTGCTCAAGATAAGAATGTATACACCATATCGTTATCGCGACCAAAGCTTTATTCTCAGCGACTTGAAAGCCAGTGCAGGAGGTAACTGCTTTTTCCGCTTCTGCCAAGAAAAAAATTGATAGAGAAGAATAATGGGTACCGGGGATTAGATAAGTCCTTCTCTCCGTCAAGATAATTTGTCGCAAAAAAGGGTGTTTGTAAATCAGATAAGTATTCCACTTGAGCGTCAGCAAAGGGTGGTGGTGACAAGATTGAACGCGGCAAAATCCTATAAATTTAACAGAATAAAAGCAGTACAGCTATTAATGATTCTGCAGAAGGAAAAACGCGCTATCTTGGATTTTCCACAACAATGAAATGTCCAATTAAGTTAAGGTGCACTATAGGGAATATTAATGAAATGGGACTGGCGGATTTTGTATTTATATTAAAACTCCTTTGAGAAGGAAATTCATTATTTGAAACCGCACCATATCTTTTCATCCAACAAATAATAAAACGAGACAGTGGATGCCAGCCAATATTTAATTGATCTAATTTTAACCAGAATATAGATGTTATTAATTTTGTTAATGTTTAGAACTGTTCATCATCACGATTCGCATATCAAACGTTTTAAGTAATAATTCCATTCAACGAGCGCGATCAAAAATCCTCTGTTCTTGTTACGCAAATGGTTCCAATTATGGACGAAGAACTGATTAAAAACTCTATTTTAAACGAAATTTAAAAGCAGCAGATTAAACATGTGAATGCTGAACTCAAATCTCATTTGTCGGATGAAAACACTCAATCCACCTGCTATAATATGGTGTAATTGTACAGGCGAAGCCAAGTTTGCCTTTCTTGAAGTTTGCTGAACCTCAAAGCTGCTAGTAAAGTGGAACGGTGTTAAATTAATGCTCACACATGTTCATGCTTCACACCATCCTTTTAAAGCAGGTCCTGACTTTCTGCGAGACAAGAGTCGGAAAATTTTCAACTGGATAATATCGGGTTGTGAAGCCTGAAATAATTTCAAAACTTTGGATAATCCCCGTTTAACCCTCGTCAGTTTTTCATGAGAATGTCAGTAACAGTCTATTAAGCTAACTTGGAAAATGCTAGGTTTAGCCATCCTTTGATAAACCATTTCATGGCAGCAGCGAAACTGGAGAAGCACCTTAATTATATCGTTGATGATTTAGTGAACCTTTAAGGATAGTGAGGTTTGAAAAGATTGCCTGACTGAGATGATTAATAATAAACGAAGAAAATTGATGTTATTTGCACCACGTTACTGCTTTTCTCTTTGATTACTTTTTTGTTACCTTGAATAAATTTCGGGTACCATCTCAACATTTCATCCAATAGCTCTTCCATTAATCCGAACTAAGTAGCAGTTGATCCACGTAGTTTAGCACTTTTGTAAGCATAAAACATAAACGTTGCAAAGTGATCACAAAAGACGAAAGCTAACTATCCATTACCTTCGCCCAACAAAGACCGATCTGCTTTTCTATGACTAATGTAATGAAACTCTCATTTCCATTCACCGTGAATCATCAAAACCCATTAGTCTAAACTCAGTCTTAGCACCGAGACCCGGGATTAATTAACCTTTTAATTTGAATGATCACTGCGTTAATGGTTTTGGTCAAAAACAATTTCGCATTGATTTATAGGAGCTTTTCATTCAAGAAATTACTTGGTAAACCGCCCAAATTAGAAGGAAATTGACAGGAAATACGGGGTTTGACCGCTATTGAATTGTGTAAGTTAGGTGAGTAACATGGTGATCAGTATTGTTTCGTCTAGATGGTGAGCACTGGACTTTGGACAAGATTACTGAAAATGTTTGTTATAAGAAAGCGGTCATTTTATTTTCAATACGTTTTACTCTCATCAACATCGTTATTTCAACATTAGAATTAATAGAGTTTTATTTCTTAGTTAATCGCGGCTTGTTTTCAGCATACGATTTGAAATTAAAATTTAAAGGGCACACATACCACCAAAAATGATTTGTTTCAAACTGCTAAAATAATTTTGATATAGTCTCATTGAATTTGCCGTTTTAGTTATTTTTTTTGCGAAAAATTACGACTTTTTTGGAAATTTTTGATAAGCGCAGGTTGATGCTTCCGAAAGTCTATAATATAGGCAAATTTGGTTAATTAAAGTTAATTTAAAATATTGCAAGAGAATATTACTGCAACACGTAAAGAATAATCACTTAAACATAATTTAATATTTAGAAGAGCACACGAAATATATCGTTGTCATAATTTATGGAGATACGACACACCGGTTATACTGGTTCTCTGTAAAACGTCTGTTCAAAATCCTACCACAGATTCCTGAGGTGAAAAAATGATAAATTAACGTAATTCGTATAATCCAAATGTGGACTGTCTTCGAAGTGCAGGGCCTCAAAGTTAAGGTAAAAAAAATTGAGAAAAAAGAATTATTTCGCTTATAGTGCTACTATATGAACGAAATCTCGTATCGGGGGGTTTTAGCGGGCGCGAAATTGAAATCCGTTAACACTTTGTAAGCACCTTGAAGATCTCTTCCAGATATATACAAAACTAGTTAAAGCACCACATTTTTTTTATCGTAGATTATAAGAATTATTTAGAAACGGACTCTGTAGTGAAGTAATTATTCGTATCGTCGCATAACTTGTTTACTATTTGAATATGCAATTTTAGCTAACAAATTCCTCACTTAACAAATAATTGCACCTCTTTCGACAATTTATTTAATGATTAAGTTTTTTCGATGTTTTCATCTTGAGTATGTCGCCCTGTATTTTGAAACCGTGCACTTGGACGTGATGGCATTTTGACCAGACATTTTGCAGACACCCCGTGTTATCGGCAGCTTAGGAAAGTGGGATATTATAAACTGTGTTTACGGTCGTTAATAAAATTTAATTGCAGAAGATTGATCTTACTGAGGCAAAAAAATTGGATTCAGTCAAAATATTTCATCATAATCATAATATTTTTTTACATCAGTCCTCTAAAAACTACAAATAAGGGTTGGAATAGCTAATAGATAGTCATAAATTAATTTTGCACATTGCTAATGAGTTATGGAATACGAAAACATCCCTTTTAGCAAAGGTTTACTGTATCGCCAATAAAACCAGAAACATAAACTGTCTTTCTAGTCATTACGCCTTAAAGTGGTTAATTGTTATAGATCATTCTATAATAGGGGACACTCTCAGAAAATAGTGAGGAAAATATTTTAAGATTGCACTTAATTACATGGAATTTTATTTTATTTATGTTTTTTATTGTTAATTTATAAGCATAGTTGGTAAAATATTACACTATTAATTTTCCATACATGTTGAAATTCTAATCAACCAAGCAAATAAATTCTTTTCTACATGCATCAAACAAATGGTCAGTAATTACACTGCTCATCGAGCGTTGATTTGCATATGCGCTAAACGTAATTTGTATGGTAGAGCACAACAATATTTAAAATATATTGTTCGCTGTTTAACTGGATTGTTGGCTAAAGGATCGTTCATTTTCGAAACATTGCCACTGCAATAATGTTCATACTCGTGAGGTCAAGACTTGCCATATTGTTATTAACTAGAATTAATTAAATTGACCAAAATGATTTCAGCGAATGTACACTTCCGTGTTGCCTTTTTGCAGATGACAGCGTTCCGAAAATTGTGAGTCTCATGTTAATATCTCGAGTAAAATAAAGTGTGCAGCTTTACTAGGTGCTCTGCCTGAAGCACACAACTTGTTTTCTCCGTTAGAAATTTATTATCGTAAATCTGCAACAGCGGGCGCCGCATTGTCAGTCCAAAGACCTTAAAATTTCGCAAAAATATCCCACCAGGGGGTAAGTCGTAACATGAGAAATAACAAGACCACCCATCGCATCGTCTGGGAGAAGATATCGTGGACATCGCACTTAAATATTTACGGCGCCTTGTATTTCATAACTGCGGCAAATACGATATACCGAACGACTTTTCTTTCTTGCATAGGGAATTTTTTAATCAGTGGCAAAAATGGAAGTCGGTCTCTGCACTTGAAGAACTTATCTTTTTCTTGTGATTTTATAAAATGCTTCTTTCGTTTGAATATGGTACTCCGCATAGTCATTTTCTTATACTCTCGGCGAGAAGTAGCAAATAATGTAGTTCTTATTCTTAACAAAATTGAGTTGACCGTTTTCGTACATGTTTATTTAGTTTTGTATACAGAATCGCAACTGTACCTTTGTATCTATATGACTCTAATGCTTGTGAAAAATGATTACTTTTTCAGCATGTCTCGGTGATGTCTTCTAAAATCTTAATAAATTCTGAATATTTTCAGAGTTATAAAACATATATTCCAATTTTATACTGAAAAACGAGTACACATTTTGGTCATTTTAGTCATTTGCAAGAGAATATCTTTGTGTAGGTGTGAACCAACACCTGGAAAGGGCTCGCAAATTTGAAGTAGTCCTTGTTCAAAGTAAAATTTATGTGTTGAATTAAACCAGCTCAGTTTAAGGTAATCAGCGTTTTCCAAAGTCATCATCCACTAAGAGTTTCTTCGAAATTTGGTAATTGCTAAAAACTCAACATGGCGCTATATTGACTTCCAAAACAAAATAATATAAAAACCGTTTTTCCAAAATTACAAACAAACTGAAGCATATGCATGTTCTACGCCTACAGGCGAATCGATTTCATATAGCAGGAGTCTAGGAATCGACTACAGCTTTATTTTAAAACGAAAACGTATATGAGATACATAGTCTGGAATGGAACTTTTGGTTGCACTTTTTAGGCTTAAAATATACTTTTAATTGGGAATATCTGTGGGGTATTTTTCTGTTTTGTTTTCGGCAAAATGGTTTTCAATTATATCGTTTATTTCCAATTTTTGTTGATTAATTTGTATTGTGTGCATAAAATGTATGATATTGTACAAGCTTAGATTATGGCATTGTATTCTGGACCGTGATTTTACTTTCCGTATTGAAGGCGGGGCAAATTAGTAAAAAATAATTAATCAAAATATCCACTTTGCTAACCAGTGTCTTAACACTCATATTTGCGTTTTAAAATCTTGTCAGCTTTGACTATTCTTGATATATCAGTAGGGTTTTGTCTTTATACATTTAAAATTTATTTTATCCCAATCCTATTGTGCTTTTTCGGGACTTTATCATTCGCTTAAGGCGACTTTCCGATGTTAAATGTCCACCAATATATTGGAGCTTTAGCTCAATTTAACGATTTTAACTTTTATATATAAACTAGGTAAATCTTCAATGGTTTTGCTACTCCTATAGTTTCAGTTTTTTTTTAAATGGTACCCGCTATTAAGATCTAGTGGCTCATAAAACCTACCACAATTGGAATTTTCAATGCAAGGCGGGATTTTCCACAGAACTTCTAATATATCTGTTGCTTGCGCTAAAATTAATCAAGTTTTTCTAAGCATTACTTTCTAAAATATAGCTGTGAATGCTTTTTAAGCTTCCAACGCAGAAGTGGTTAATAATGGAATACAGTTTCCTTGCTCTAAAGTATAAGTTCCATGATAGATCTGAACATTAACAAGAAGGAATTTCACAACATTGTGACTACAGACTTTGTGTCAGCCTAACCATAATTATGCATCTCATATCAGGAAAACGCATTAAAATAATGACTTTACAGGGCATTTCAATTTGCAAAGAGATCCAAGCAGATGTCATGCCGGTTTTAATCTAGACCTGCTCGACGTGCAGATTTAATCTTATGTTCATTAACGCTATTGCCTTGTCGCAATTCAAGCGCAGACGTAATTATATATACCTCAGACAGGTTGTTGGCGATACGTAACTTGTACAACTCGTAAAGAACCTAAGAGGATTAAATTATAATTTAGAGTGCGGTTTCTCGAAGAAGCTACCTGAACGATGGGGCCTCCGCCTTGTGTGAACTTACACAAATGGTGTTGGAAATGTCTATTTGTTTCCCTTTAGTTTCTAAGGCTCTTACATTTATCTTCACTAGATCTGGAAAGCACATTAAAAAGTGCCATCCCCAAGCACGTCTAGGGCAATATTCACTTGATGCATACGTAGGTAAGCTGTCTATCTGGAATATGCTATTAAATATGTGAAGCGTGTTCTAGACCAAATTGGCAAGATCTGGAGGAAATCGGTAGAAGAGTTTGTAGCTGGAAAGAATTCCAGATTGTTAACATGATGCATCAGAATAGCTTAATTTCTAAAGTTGACAAATTCTGCAATTTCGTCAGATTTTACAAACAACTTTAAAGTAATTTAATTTTGCCAAATTCTAAATTCTTATCCTGTCGACTATTTAAAATAAAGTTTAATCAAATATTAATAGAAATTAAATTGCAATCGTTTATTACACAATAAATAGAAAAAGTTAAGGCATTGCCTAGGTATGATTTGATAATGGAGAAGAAATTCGCAAATAATATGAAACGTTTTAATCAGTTTCAACTGTATTAGACTTTTTTTAATCTGATAATTTGGTTAAGTTCTCGAAGCTATTTTGAAAAATCCAGATGGTTTTAACCTGTTGTTCTCTGGTGGCTATAGAAGCCAAAAAAATATTGCTTGCAAAAATCTGCTTACATTTGGACCTAATTGGATAAACTTTAAATAATTAGAATCTAAGAAAAATTATTTAAAAATCCTAAAAAATGTACTATGTTGAGGCTGGTTCAAGCGGGAAGTTTATTTATTACTTTCCAATGATTAGAAACTTGTATTAATCCTTGCGAAAATGTTACAATGTTTTGCCCCTTATAATATAGTTATGAACCGCGCTTTGCCTTCTAGGCGAGACTATGTCTCACATCACAAATTGTGGTTTTTGGACGATAAAATTTTTCTTGTTTCGTGGTTTTACTGCAAATTTTATATGCGACAGTCGCGACAGGCTGCTCCACTTCGTCACTTTGTGCCTTGCCTGATCGTCTGTATCTCACTGTTCTTGCTTTTCTCTGGCCTGTGCTTTAATAATACGTCTTACAATGTCTTCTGATAGGGAGTTATCGGTCTGCTCGACGAGCCAGTCAGTTCCCATTCTGAGCAGCTGGTTTCTCAAGATGATTTCTAAAAAAAAATTAAAAACGATTAAGGGTTTTGACGAGTAATCTTCGGTTTTGTAATTTTTAATTTTGTTTCCTGCGATATTTTCTTAAAAATACAATTTTTCTGATGATTGGTAATTTTTACCTGTTATTGTACGGTTAAATTTTAGTCGTTCATCTGAGAGTGGTTAGTTGATTCAGTTATTCCAGTAAAGAAACAACAAAGTTGAACGGATTTAAAAAAAATCTTTAAAAAATTGCGACACGTTTTCGGTTATTCTTCAGAGTTACTAACAGGTTAAAACGACAAACAAGGACCACTTGAATTATACTGTTTGGTGCCAGAGAATATTTTCTAAATCAATTGGGTAAACTATCATGCAATAGAATTTGGCTTACCCTACGGTTTTAAACTTGTTTGTTCAAATAAATGATTTTCAAAATGCTACGCATTTCCGATCTTAAGACAGGGAACAATATAATTAAAATACGATAAGCAGAGCGGAACAGCAAGCTTTTTAAATAGCGCAAATTACAGTTGTCTCCACGGTCGTACTGAAAAATATTAAATTATTCAAAACAACAAATATCAGAAAATAACAGAAAATGAGACATTTTGCAAATTTGTATTAGATTTTAAAGTAAATTGGGAATTTAAATATTAAAGGCATGCAACTTAAATCTTCTTTCTGGTTTGGCGCTCATGTTAAGTGTAGTTCCGTTTACTTCACAAAAGACCTTATAGTGACTGAAAAATGTATCTCATAGTTCAAATTTGTTTTTTCTCATTTAAAATTCAATAAAAATTTCACTTAGGAAAAAGTTAAGTTAATATTATTTTTAAAGTAAATATTAAAGGTAAAGAAAAAAAAATAGATTATTTTATTGTTAAATATTTTTCTCAACTAATTCGAGCTACATTCTCACTTTAAACATTTCTGAAAGGCCATTCTTATGTTATCCCAACTTATACGAGCAACGGGATAAACCTTAATCCTCATAAGCAGCATTGGCTTTAAAATGGCTGCAGAATACTGTTGCCTTATTTGTTTTTTTGTCAATATGTTTGCTTTGAAACAGAAATACAAAAAATATATATATTCCGTAGAGGGTTATGCAGACGCAAAAACTGATGCAGAAGAATGTTGCTGCTAATTGGTATATGCATGAATGCCAATTTTCATTCAATACCACATTAAAAAAACGAAATTAACTAAAAATCGCTATGAAACATGGAATAATTCAAAAAACTGACACAACGAATCATATGCCGAATCAACAAATGCACTGCTTGTTATACTTTTTATTGTGCCCACGTCTGCATTTAAACTTCCTCTAATTAATGAGTCGAAAAAAACCATCGCATTTGCTTCTCTAGGGGCAATTCGACATAGGACGAAAATTTATGGCACGTTACATTGTCGTTTGATTTGCCGCTGACAATAAATCCAGTAATTTCGTGAAAATGTAATAAAAGCTGTCGTTTCTGTTCTCTTCTGGAAACTTCGACAATAAAACGGTAAAAGGGCTGATCCTGTTTTCGCAGTATAATGAAAGTCGCAAGTTTTAAAGTTATTTGGAAACCTTTAGTGCTTTCTAAAGGCCGGGCGAGTTTCACTTGCCCATTTTAAAACACATTTATACCTGCAATGGAAACTCGAAACTGTTCTGCTTTCTAGAAATAACTGAACCACGATGCTATCAACTTGCAATTGTATAGTTAATCAAAGGAGAATTGGAATTTACGACTTTACGTCTGTAAGCCAAGACGTTAGCTTCGTTTATTTAGCCACTCCTGCTCAGCAGTTATTTAAGCAAAGCAAATACATATATGAAATATGAGTTTTTGTTGTATTTGTGTCAGTATTTTCGATATTGGATCAAATTGCTAAGGTTAATTGCCCTTTTTCCATAAGCAATTTCAAACATTTCGTACAAATTGAGTTATATCCTAAAGCATTTTAATTGAATTACGTTGCTACGTTAAGTTGCTACATGAAACTTTCAAATCATCTTCTTAATGGTGAGAAGGCACAAGACGCGCAAAATTAATTATTTCTAAAATTAATCAAGCTAACAACATTTGCCCTAAGAAATGGGTAGAGCTTGGAAATTAATGCGACATAAGCGAATTGGATTTAATAGTAGGATTTTAAAGAAAAATAATTAACAAAAAAATAATTTCTCTATCACAGCACGCTCATGTGTGCAAGTTAGTTTTAAACAGTTTTCCTTGGAAATCATACATTGAAGAAAATGTATGAAACTCTCTCAGTAGCAGAAATTCGAAAGTTTATGGTTTGTTTGACCAATTCTAAATCGTTTTTAATTACTTTAAGTTCTACGTCCAAAGCGCCATAATAGAAGATACGTAAATAACGACTGTTATTTACAGTCTGACTGAAAAGTCAGGCAAATCTATGCGAAATAATAAAATTGGATTATATAGCAATTATACTATGCGAATTAATATTCTAAACCACATTGCATAATTTGTTGCTGATACATATTCAAATTGTTTCCTCTTATTTTAATTAATCGATTGATGTATTAATAATGTTTGGTAATATTTGAAGGCCACAATACGAATACAAATGAGCTTTATAAATTAAATGAACGTTTTATTAAAAGCGAGCCGTTTTTGTTACCGCAAAAACGTATGGAAACGTGTATAACAACCATTAGCAAAAATCAGTTAAGCAGAAAGTTAATGAATGTTGTAATAACCACCCTCTGAAGGAATTTGCACGATTTAAGTAGAAATTAGCCAGTTTTTCAGATACAAATTTCAATGCTTATTGATGCAAATTATCATCAGTTTCGTCATTTTTATGTCTGTGTCAGGCCGTAATTATACTTTCCTAATCTAAATGATATAGCAAAACTATTAACGCATTTGCTTACTTCGCTCTTTAAACACTTAAAGTGCAAACTGATCTTCGTATTTTAGCATACGATCCGAATCGGCTTGTTCCTTGAAAAGATTTCCAAGGTTATTACACTGACACTTTCCGGGGGACTTAAAAGATCCCCAATGGTATAAAATGAATATTAAACATCCCCAAACAGCCCTTTTCGTCTCGTTTTCACTTCAAAGAAAACACTCAATCGTTTTTATTACGAACCCTTTGAAGCTCGAAGTAATCAATGAAGCACAACAAATTTAATATTGATGAAAATTTGATTGTTTTATTATTAAAATTGATCTTCTTCGAATTTTCACTTAGATTCAGTTTAATGGCACCGAAAGAAGGGTGTTAGTATTAAAATGTTTGCGAGCAGCCAATATTAAAAGCAGTTTTTTGGACGCTTACTGCTTTAAGAAACTCGAGGGATATGTATGTCGTAATATTTATACTTTAATTTTCGTTATTCAAGTTATTCTGCTCGCTTAGTCATTGAAGAGGTAAGCAAAGAATTATTAATTGGGGTGGTTTCAAAACTATGAATTTAATAACTTTTTTGACAGCGTTATAACATATATTCCGAAATATATATATTTTTTAACTTAACAATAAGACATTGAAATTGTTGCAGAATTGTAGCAATGTTCAAGTAAATTAAAACTGCTTTAACATGTTTAAATTTAGTTTTAAAATGTTGACATTTTCTTTAATTTCTTCGCGATTTGATATCGTTCGATGAAAATGATTCAAACTACCCATTTCTACTCTTTTTACATTAACATATTGCTTGACGTGTTTTGAGCATTTATGGTTTCTTCATTGTGAGATTTTTGTGTTTCATTATGAAAATTCTTTCCTAAGACTGCCATTTTTCAAATTAAAGATCCCGATTTTTTAATGCGCTGGCTGGATTTATTACATCAGATTTAGCTAACTGGTGCAAAACTGCCAGGCCGATGTTAATTATGTAGAGATTTATAGGGAACGGTGTAATTAATTTTGTATAGTTCTCCTGACAGGTGACGGGGAGTGAGGCTGGACGCGTAGATCCATTCGCTATTCCAACGATTTATATTTAATAGCTTGTCTATCTAATTTATTTATCCGCTTAATGTGTCGGGATACTATTACAAATTTTCGCCACGATAAACCAACAAAACGTGCCGAACTTGAAGGAAAATTATAATTAACCTTTGCTTATAAATTCTAAACATTTTCTGGTAAGAAATTTGTTTTCTTTTGTTATTAGCTCCAAAATGAGGGACTTTACTGCAACTGTTCGCTGCCAAATTTGTAACATGTTTCTTAATTAGACAACGGCGATGGCAAGTGTGAATGAGATGGAAACCATCTCCTATTTAGGCACGAATTTGCCATGGTTTTGAAGCGATAAAGACTGATTAACAGAAACAAATAATAACATATATTCTTCGCTGGTGTAAGTTGTCAGGTTTCAAAGTTTTAGAAGAATATGGCAGCTTGATGGGGATTCAATGAAAAATTATATAAATTAGCTCTAATTGTAAAAGACGTGGTATGTGAGATGTGTTAAATAATATAACAGAAAGAAAAATATAAATTTGGGGATCGGGACTCGTGATAATATGATTAATGGGAATACATCTTCTTGGAAACGCTCCCTAAGGTATATTTGGGACATAACATCCAAGCCTTAAGTTAGGAAGTTGGAACAATGCAACAATTTTTCACTTTTGCAGAAATGAAACCCAATTAGCACTTCTTTTCTTTATAAAAATCATACGAATGATACCATATCATCGATCGTACGAATGATTTAAAAATCATATATAAAATAATCAAATCGAACAATTACTGGCATTTTTCTTACAGTAGAATGGTTCAAGTCCATCGCTACTTAAATGCGTCGTAAGTTTTCTTTAGGCGCATGAAGCATACAAACGACCGCAATTATTTCCACTAAATAAATTTACCTTTTAAAGAAATCAAAAAGCTGAAAACTGTAAATAGCCCAGTTTAAAGTTACGACGTCTGAACGAAATGACACTATCGATAAGCCAGCGGGCAATAACGTATATAATATTTTTACTGGTCGGAAAGGAAACTCCATCCGGCTAGTTTCAGGGATCATAAAAATGTATTCGATTTAAACCTGACAATAAAGTCGGAGTAAAGGCGAATGTTTGCTCGGCTAAACCGAAAAGGAAAAATCGGTAATACTGATTCGGAACGTCGAGCAACAGTTGAAAAATTGAACGTACACATTGTAGTTGATTTTGGGGGAATATTTATCGCATCCATTACGGACCTTCGCTTTTTCATTCTGTGTTGTCCATGAGTGAACCAATTTTTCTTAATAAAATTCTTAATAGTAACCCAATTGAAATTCTGCAAACCATTTTATTGCCTTTGTCGCATTGCTTTCTAAAGGGTTGTATATTCGCTTTGAACGCTGTTTGATTATTGACATATATTTCGAATTTTCGTTTTTATTTTTATTAGTTCGTCTATGTTTATAATGGCAACTACAATTAAAGCTAAAAAAGCAGACATATTGATTATTAAATGCATCTGTAATAATCAAGGAAAAAAATCAGTAAGATTTTTCACAAGTTTTCTGATGATTTGAAAACAATTAGACCTAAATGATTTATTCAAAAATGCTTCTTGATAGAGGTAGGGCGGTTTGATGATGGAACTTTGTCCTGGAGTTTTGGGATAGTTGGTTAGATCCTGGGGATCAAATTATCGGCAAGGCGTTAATTTTTAAAGAGGTTCTGGCGTCTGACGAAAAAGGCGTTTTTGCCTCCTCATAAACATATTTGGATGAGCCTACTTAGGTCCAATCGACAACAATTTTTCTCTTGAATTTGCAATTTTCCTTTCTTGGCCTAGTTTCCAGATTCCTTCAATATGCTTTATTATACATAAAATATTGTTCTAATTTCATCAGACTGTTTGCTTTTCGACTAACTAATATTTATTTGCTTCGTTTCATCATTTCGGTTGAAACTTACTTTATTAAGTGTAATTGTGTTTCTATGTTTAAGAAGTGTGAGGAGTAGCATGAAATAAGTAACCCTTTATTTATTCAAAACACTCTCAATAATTTCATTGGGATCGCAGAAAAGACTGATATGAAACCATAAATTTAAAAACTCCAATCTGCATGTTTCGTAAATACAAATGCAAACATATTTATGCATTTGTGTGGATATTGAGAACTATTTGAGACTCAAATAACTCAAAATAACTATACATTCAAAATAAAATTAAAATATAAGTGTATTTTGATTTATTGTCCTGACTGTGTGTACTTGTTATGATTTTCTTACCTTTCCTGGGTCTCAGTCAAAGCGTGAAGCAACAATCCCATCATCCCGCCATCATCAGATTTAAAATTTGCACAAACTACAAACACCAATTCACAATTAAAACATGTTGTATAAAAACCAAAATTTTAAAAAGTGTTAAAACATTAATCAGTTTTTGAGGGGCAAAAATTTTTCCGTCACACTTTGACTGAAACCCAGGAAAGATAAGAAAATTATAACAATTAAAGTACAAGTTAGCTATATGATTGAATTAAAATTAAGTTATCAAATAATTATACCATGTTGCCAGTTATGTTCGTCGAAACTTGGTACAACGCTATGTTTCTTTCAATATATAGAAAAATATAATGCTTGCTTCTGACGAAAACATTTCTAGTCCGTTTTTTCGTATACTAACGCCGTTCTTCGCAATTCTTTTTTAAGAGAAAAGAAGAGGTGGGCATGTATGTACACTCCGCCTAAAATTCAATAAGACTTTGTTATTAAACGTTGAAATAATGCAAGGAGTCGAGAAATAATTTGAATTATATACACATTTAATACCAGAGTGTTTTATTGAATATTCTTAGCTAAATGTTTCCATCCCATGTTCTTAAGAGAACAAATTTGAAATGTGATTTATAAAACAACTATTTCTGTAACATTTGTGATTCACATGGTTGGCATCTGTTTGAATTTACAGTCTATATTGAGGATTTAACATACAAATTATCTTTAATTTGATTCAACATTTTTAAATCGGAATTTGTCACGTCTGTGCATTGTTTGTCGTCGTAACTTAAATAATGAACCTCTGATGAGCTTCAGCATTGATAATATGAACTACAATTAAAGAGGATTTGGTCACAATCAGGGAAAAAAATGAATGTTGCCACATTCACCATTTCACCTGCTAGCAACGACCCTCAGGTCGGAGCAGGTGGATTTTAATCCCACTGTTAACGGTTATATTAGTTATTAAAATATTCATCGCTATACGCAAGCAGATCTAATCGGCATGCAACTAATTTTACGGGAAAATTTTCGTCTAATTCAATTCGGAAATGCATCCTGAGTACCAATATCTGCAGCATAAAAATAGAACCATTTTGTTACACCGAATACCGATGGAATGGACAAAAAACTTTAAATACTTCGGAATAATAGACCACAAATTGACGTTTACTGGTCATGGTTGAGGAAAAATTGCTTAGGTCAAAAGCAAGAAAATTAACATTGTCATTTCTCCTCAACATTAAGACAAAACTGTTCTACTACAACAACTTTCATTTTTACAAGCAACCTCTCGAACACGAAATTTTCTACTCTGCGTCAGCATTTCCGCAAATCCGCAAAATAAAAATCTGCTGAAGCCGAACTTTTCAAAACAACGATTCATATACGATATCCCATTCTTCTTTGGTGTGTAAATAACAGGAACTTCGATGAGAAAAATCGTCGCGTTCCTGCACTGACTAGAGACCATTGGGGGGCCTGAAATGCTTTACGATCCCACCAGAATGAGGTACCATTCCTAAATCCTCAATAAACTCCAGAAAAGCCCGCATTTCCTTCCAAAACGCAATTCGAAACCGCAACTATTCGCTTAGACCGACAGAGAAAGTACCTCAAGAGGATGTTTCATGTAATTCTGCAAGGTATTAATGAATGTGAAACTTCGCAGGAAGTAGCTTGAGAAAAAGCTACAAATTAAATAATTTCATTCATATGCAATTGTCGCAATCGTGACCCCAAATTATTAAATTAAATATAAATACGTTTAGGACAAAGTTTTACCCTCAACTAGCAAAAAATATATATTTGCTGAAAATTGATGTGAGGTGCTCACCGTTTGAGAGAACTGATGCTATTTTGAAGCATAAGGATTACTTTCGCCAATGCTATTCTGAAATATCTTTTATTCTATACGCGTATGTTTTTACAAGCGGAACCTGAAGCGACGCAGTCAGGAACTATGCCGCCGTTTTTTGGCGTATATTATTTCTTTCCCTTTTATAAGGTAGATACGCGAGAGGTAAATATGAAGCCACTATGAAATGTACGTGTCGTGAATTGAAAACGCGTGCATGAGCACTTTTGCGACAAAATTGATGTACAGCCTCAAAGTTTTGAATATTCTAGACATGGAAAATTAATTTCAAGAGGCTGCAAAAAGCTAAGCAACAGTGCACGCAGATTTAAATATGAAAGAAGTTTAACATAACGTGCTTGCGCGCACCGTTGCATCTGGAAAATCCAATTGTAACTTTTATAAGTGATTTAAACTTTCCACTTGGAACGTTCCGGTAAAAACGATTTAACTTGTTATACGAAACCTGGCTTCTTTGAAGCTTAAAAGGGGAATTTTTTAAATGAAATGAAATAAAGCCTTGCAGGGTTCAACCACTTTTTTACTAGATGTAGGGCAATATTCACTAAATTGAGGCCTACTCAGTAATAATACTGGTTCAATGTGGGCTATCGGTACCAGTAGGGTTGAAAAAAATCGCGTTTATAAAATTTCAATCATTTAGGACGGTGAATAAAGAATAAACCACCGATTCTTTTAATTTGGCAAATAAAACGAAAATCACTTCTCTTAATAAACACACCGGTTAAGCAGTTTGGCTCCAAATTTGTTACTGTTAACTTGAAAGTTCACGCAAGGAACAGCTAAACTAATAGAAACAGGAAATCAGTTAATCAATTTAAGTAGAACCCTCTTCACACAATTTGCGAGATATTTTTCTCTTCGAATCGGGTCTGGAATAGAATTCCGAGTTGCACCCTGGGGCTGCGAAAACTGCTAAGGTGAAGACGGGCTGGAGATGTGTATTTGGGAACTAGAGAAAAATAATTTATTTGGTTTGGAGAATTTGGACATTCTGGTCAATACTGGACAATTAGTAGTTCACGAAAAACTCGAAATTCAGTCGAATTAGGAATCATATTCTAGAATCTTACGGTACAGATGAAGAGCATCAGAATTTCGATACTAATAAAGCCGAAAAAAAATTTAATACATGAAGCTCATAAATTCACGCCATGTGAATATAAATAGCCAACTCACACAAAGCAAGCAAATTTGTGAAAAGGAGTGAAACATGTTTTTGGTCCTGTATTTTGGTAAAATATTATCTAAGCGCGTTGAAATATGTAAGTGTTCTTGACATTAGTCAACTTTTTAAAAACTTTGTATATAAATAAGTGTTTTGGACCGTATAAAGTAAATAAAATATAAAACTAATTTCCTCATTCATTGATTCAATATTGCATCATGTATTATTATTATAAATATTTTTATAAAAATTGTGTGTCATAGACTAGCAAGTTATGAATATAAACATTCATTTATAGTTTTTGTTTTAATCTTATAATCTACAATCTGTTACTATAACATTTGGTAAATGGTTTGCCTTTAGCATTGTCATGATAAGTTTATTCCAACGACTTAGCCTCTATAAATGGTTTCTTATAACAATTTACATTAGAATGCAAAATTTACAAATTAATATATAGTTTTGCTTTTATTTTCCGTTTTGTTTCACTTCCCCGGTCTTGCGACATTTAGCCTAAGTTTTTAGTTTTATGTTGAGCAGAAACCCGTTAAGGAAAAGTGAGAAAATGATTACCAAAAATTATTGTCAATTTTACCACTAAATGTCAAAAAGCAACAACTGTAATAATAGAGCCCATCAAATGTAAGTATGCAAGTACAGCATTGCGCACAAGAACAACAATACAACATATGTAAACGTGAAAACAAGTAGCTATAGGAAATCAAAAACACAAACAAGGAAACAAGGGTGGACAACGCACAAAAGATGAAAAATATAGAGTGCTTAAAGTTTCTAATGAAATGTTCGCACAGTCCCTTTGTCATAAATGTTCTTCTTAAATAAAAAAAACTTTCAAGTAAATGTCTGGCCAAAAGTGTGACTGGCCGATAACAAATTAAAATCTCTCGACTGGCTCAGGATTAACAATTACCACCCAAATGACTTAGAAGACAAAGTTGTAACATCGCCTATTTTTTCCTCTTTCGGCTGCCTCATGACACCCACAAATACAGTTTTGTTATACTTATTTGTCTACATATACTGTTTACATTTATTTATTAATTTAAACTGAATCGATCTCCCATCGAAAAAAGCAAAAGCGAATTACTCGAAAAAATACAGCAAAGTCAACTAAGAGAAGTTCTGAATCGCTACTACAGGAAAACGAAAGTAAATTGTTGCTTGTTTGTCCCATTCTAATGTTTATTTAAACAATCTCATTTAATCGGTATAGATAACTGCGCCCGTTAAAACAGCAAGGCATTTGACACTCTCTCAACCATTAAAATCGCTTTAAAAGCTCACAAAGTCAAACAACTCAGAACGATTTTAAGCATCTGCTTGAGGATCAGCCCAACTAAGAAAACCTTTTAAGTATTCAATTAAAAGTTTTAGCACTTTTTGTCTCCTTATTCGCCCTCTTTATTACACCTATTATGCCTTAATTTCTACCACACTTCCCCACGTTGCCTTCCAACACGAAGTTTGTCATCAAAATTGAATTTAAACGGCTGAAATTCTATTAGGCTTTAACGCGGATTATGGTTTTGAGGAAATTAAGGGGTTTTGTAAAAACATTAAGATTAATTATTAATACTTCGACTATGATCGTCTCTTTTTGTTTTGTACAGGTTTCTTATTCTTATTATTGTAATTGCTTTCAGCTTGCTGTTTTCCACAGTTTGATTTTTAACATGGGCATTGATTTAAATTCTTGTGTGTCGTCTTTGTAGAGGCAATTTAGGGTTTGATAGTTTATGTCGTTTAGGAAACCATGTTCAGTTGGTAGTTTCTTAAAATAAATTCCGTGTAACTTTTAAGCCTCCACTTTTTCCAAATCAGAAGCAAGAACGAGTACAGTACCGATTTTTTGTGTTTTGATTTATTTCCGTTTTTCATCTGGATCTGGCTTTCTGCTTGATTACAAAACTCGTTCTTCCTCCTGCTGTTTTTCTGTTCGAAAATGTAAAAAAATGTCTGCTCCAATTTTTTTCATTTACTAGTGTTTTGAGGCATCTTCTAAAGTTGATTAATCGTTGGAAAGACCGAATCATTCAATTAGTTATGCAATGTAGCAAGTATGTAAATGTAATGTAATAATACTTGGTCATGATTTCTTTGTTATTATTCAGTTTGAAATATTTAAATAGCTGTGTCTTCAATCCACAATGGTATATTTCTTCATTTGTTGTTCAAGCCTCATTACTACGACAATGTGGCGCCTCTTGCATAGTGACTTTAGCAAACGCTCTGCAAAACTGCCGAAACAAGCTCAGATAATATACGATTATCTGTAGCAGTTTGTTCGGCAAAATATCGTCGAGATAAGTGCCAGATTTCATGTTGAAATTCGCTAAACAACCGGTTATAACATTCGTGCGGGATATTTATACCGGAAAAGGAACATTGCGTAGCGAAAGGGGAGATTGTAATGGATTGTATCCCATTTTTCGACTGTTTTTTTTATTTTCCTAATCGTTTGTCGCACCGTTAGCGATGACATTTTCGAGAAATATATGACACAGCGTGAACTTCCTTGCTGCTTTGGTGTTAAAGTTTAAAGTCGTGAAAGAATTTCTTTGTCAGTATGTATTTTCATGTGTTCAGTGGATGGAAAATCCTGAGAGTAAAGGATGAAATGGTATGAACCTTGCTTGCAGGTGTGTGTTTGACATTTTTCGATATAATCAATAATTACGAAAGACTAAAGAACCGAATATTTTTCAACTTGATATATGTATGTCATGATTTCTTAGTGTTGGCTTCTCAGAAAACTAAATATAATATTTTACTTATATTTTCCTCCTTCACAGTGTTTTGTTGAATCCATTAATCAAGTAATAAGTAACTATAGCCTCAAGCGTCCAAAATTGCGCTAATCTGATATTTTTATTTGCTTAGTCATTAGTTAGATCAAAATTGGGACTTGCATTAAGAAAAAAATTGTAAAAATATAAATAAGGAATGGGTGATATACGGAGAATGGCTGAAAAATTTGCTATTTTATTAATTGAAGTATTCAAGTTGTTCATTCGGTATCTATTGAATCGACTATAAAACCAACTACAAATTAGAAAATATTACAATTGCTTTTGTAAAGAAAGTTGATTCAAGTCTGTGGCTGGAAATCACTATATAATTTGGTCTGTTTATCTTTATTATGCCATTGAATTTGGAAGGTAATTGGAATTAATAGCGAGTTTACGAAATTGTACGTTTTTAAGACAACTTTGTGTGTATAACATAATCATATAAATCCACTTATTGTTAGATAACATTTTTTCAAATATTCTTTTTTAAATTATTTTTAAATAAGTAGTCGCTAGAAATAACATTTTAATTGCCACTATACTGGTTTTGAAATCATTAATTTCATGCAGTGGTGTTTTCGTAGGTCAGACGTTAAAGTTATTTCCTCCTTATTTCTGAAAAGATCTTTGCGCTTGTCAATTTAAAGAAATCTTTAGAATTTTGAGTACTTGCTATAATAAACGCTTATTTTGTTTTGGATTGCCACTGTCACTTATCTTAACTTAACAACATTTTTATATCCCAAGATATCATTTTATGAAAGTAAAAGTTTTGTATCAATTTAGGTTCAAAAATACATTTTCGATCATGAAGTTAAAGTCAAAACCGTTTAATTCTGCACTGGTTACCCCTTTCCTAGGACATTTCAACCAAAACTGTGGATAAACTAGATCTGAAATTAAACCAAACTTTGCACCTTCTTCTATAGCGTCTTTAGATGTACTGCAGTTGTATCTAAATATTTAAAGCTATTCATCAGCTTCGACTATTACCTACTAATAAAGTCGAAAACATAACACATCGTCTGGTTTTGATTTAACATTTTTAAATCCAAGCAGCTCACCGAACGTTCATGGCAATGAAACCTCTCTTATTGTTATGATTTATTTAAAGTGGGCTTTGAGAAGTCGAAGCAATATGACGGAAATGAAAAATTCGGGATTTACAATTGCCGTTTGAGACGAAACAACTCCGTTTGTTAAATATTTTCGGTTCAAGTAGTTTGAGTGGTTTGAAAAGGTTTTTTAATAGCAGGGAAAATAGAGCGGATCGTTTCCTTATCGTAAGGAGCTTGTTAGGGGCTTTAAGCTCAAAAAGGGGTTTGTTAGAGACAGAGCTGTACTATATGGATATTTGTAAGATTGGTTGTTTTAAACTACCTACTATTTTTTTTCCTGTGACTAGCAAACATTTGAAAATGCACAGTATTTCATTTGATGCAGACTAAATCAAATAACGTTGAAAAACAGTAGTGCATGTAATCAAGCTAACTTGGCTTAGCTACAAACCTTCAAATCAAACATTTTGCATCCCATGCAAATCCTCAGACTAATCAAAGATAAACTCAAACGAATTAGTTTTACTATGGCGTTGAGCGGTTGGTACACATTTTGCATGAAGGGGAATAATATAATTAGTGTATTGAAGCGTGTATATATAGAAAATATTCTAATAAAGGAAATTAGTCCGGCGCTTTGATCCTTATTGCAGATTATCTGCCGGCCTGCATGGCAATTAGGGGCAATTAAAGCTGCATAGTTTCTCTTTGTTATGTTTTCGAAAAGTAGGATATTTTAATTGTGCGTTTTTTTTTATTAGTTTTTCCTCCATGAAAACTGAAAATAATGTTCTAGTTATTTGCTTTAACTTCCAATCGACGTCTATTTTCACAATTTCATTCATATAAAGCTAATCTCTTATTTAACTGCCATGGTTGCCCTGTGGTTATGTATCATAAAAATTAATAACGAGAGTTCCTTGTTATAGTCTATTATTATTGTTCATAATATATAACGACCGTTAATATTTGTCCTTACAATGAACGCTACACCACTAGTCACGATATAGTAAAAATACATGTAATTTCGGAACATAATTTTCTTTGTTCCTATAGAGGCTTCTATGTTTTTTAAATTTTAGAGTACAGCAAAACTGCAGGTTTATTTCTATGGGACTTTGTACCTACCTGCATAGTTATTTAGGCTAATAATACACCAACCCAATAGCTCGCAATAAAACACTGTACTACTACTACATTTTTTGTAACGTTTACTGATGTTGTCTTGAGTATTGATAAAATTTAATTTAAATTATATCAAAGGTGCAGTTGTGCAGACGGTATTCTTTAAGGACCAGCGCTCATACACCTTTGTCATACTAATTTGTGTTCATAATCATAAATGCAATAGAGGTTTCTTATCTGACTTTTAAATATGGCTCCCACATTGTACATAAATTATATTTCAGAGCCATAATCGATTCCGATAAAATTGGGGTTATAAGGGTTCATGCCGGGAAATTTGCATAGCATACTTACAGTTGGATGCTGTAAGGGATTTGTGATGAAGAAGGATGGTTTATATGTTTTATTTTCTTTATGAAAATTACATTTAGGTAACTTAACAACTTTCGTTTTTTGGGGGGGTCTCAATTGCATGGTCAGCCTGTTTATCAGTAATTATCAATTTTGTTTATTCTGAGTTTATTTTCAATTTTGTCGAATAATTTTCAACGGACGGTTTTATATTTCCGAAACATTTTAGAGATTTATTGGATCGAGAAATGCAAATGCGTTGTTAGTTTTGTTCTTTTTCTCGAACGCGACAGCTGAAATAATCTTAAGACATTTAAATTGGAAGAACCTTCTTGCGCTGTTTATAATGGGACTGTGCTTTGCACTTTCGTCTTTCTTAACCCTTCCTTTTGGGATAAAATATTGTGCCCGATCAAAATAAATATGTTGCTTCATTTTCGAAATATTTGATATACTGGGACTTACGGTGGTTGTTAGTTATTAAAATTTTCACCAATTTTATTTACATTTATAGCACGAATAGGAATTAATTCGTTAATGAAGGAAATTGTCTAATGCCAATTGGCAGGAGACATGAAAATTTTAATAAATTGTATTCTTGTGTTCTTTGACTGAGGCCTTGTATTAATTCATTCATTACCCAAAATCTGTTACATTGCAAGCATTTTTTTGTTGAATCAGTGGATTGTTGTTGAATCAGTTGAATCAGTGGATCACGTGATAAAAAAACAGCGAAAAGCTATAGAGTAAAATAATATCGGCATCTTTTGAAATGAAAATGTGAGTTTGTTCTTGTAGTGTCATATTTTCAGAATCGAAATAGTAAATAGGTTCACATCAAATACGCTCATTTTGATCAATAGTGTAAAAATCAGGACATGCTCAATAATTCAAAGAGTTCAATAATGATACTTAATGTTTCGTTTCTTGTGCATTTGTATGAATTATTATGAACAATTTCAACAAAACATGAACAAAAAGATTGTTCATATTATGACAACTAAAACTAAGTCAATATTGATCGCCGACTGTTTCCGAAATTTTCGTAAATTGCTATCCAATGATTTCCAATCCATCAAAAATCTTGCCTTAACTTTCGTAGAGGCACAATTAAGTTAAATAATTATATTTTTTCAACATACTTTATCGCATTAAAAATATTGTTTGAACCTGCACATGTTCCAATAAACTTACCAGGAAATGGATACGTTATACATGTAAATCCATTTTAATTCGGATTCATAAAGCATTAAAGTAAATATCATTTTTAACATGAGTAGCATTAGTAAAAAGGAAGTACGAGGTTTCGGTGGTTAAATTATAGCATGGATGAAATCATTAGCTAGTTAGCTGCATCATTAGCTGGATATAGATAACATTACGCACCATTTGTTAAAACCTACATATAAGAATAAAATATACATGCTCAGGCAAATATACAAATTGCCGTTCAACCAATTTTGCCACAAAAGACAAATATATGGTATATGGTTTTGATAAATGTGTTCTTACCATATATTTTATGTCGTGCACTAAAATGCATATAAGCTGAAATGCATGATTTTACTTTTATGTGTACCGAAAGAATTCAGTTGTGTTCTATATGGAACCGTATATGGGTGCAGGCAAATAATGCTTGCAAAGACATTCCATCATATGTTGCAATAACTCTTTGCTGGGTTGTATTTGAACTTTTATGTAAATGCCTTATACTTAAGGACCGTATATGTATACAACTTTTAAATGTAATTACAAAAGTCGTTCAAACACGTTTACCTTTTAGTGATTTTTTTAGTTACTTCTAGTAACTGTATAATTTTTGTAATTTAATATTAGGGTAAAACCTAGTAGAACATAATCACATGGAACAAAAGATAATTGAAAAAAAAAACACAGGAAATTTGAAGTCGGACGCTCATGTGGGCATTAATATATTAAATTTCCGAAACGCAATTAAACAGTTTCGTTTGCGATAACTGGGTGAAAACTGTCAGGTCAGTTTGGGAAATGGAAAAGTGGCGGAAAAGCTATAATTGAGGATTTGCTCATGGCAATTGAATTGTTTTATCGCCAAAGCCATCCGTCTTTTCCATTTAAAAGAAAATTCGTTAGAAGTAAATGGACGAAGTTTGTTGGGGGCAGCTGCTATTAAAGCAAAACAAGAAAGAAGCTGTTATTTAGTGTCTCACAAGGATTTTATCGATAAATAAGCACACATTTCTGTGAATAGCTTCGGATTACTGTGCTTTAATTCGAAGCAGGACGACTCGTAGATGTCTGTAATTATTTATAAAAACCGTTGCTTTCTCAAATTAAATGAAGTTTACGTTAGCTTCTAGAAAATTGCTTTGAATAGACAAGCTGGAGCCAGTCCGCTGTTATAAGCATTATTTTTAACAAGTAACGCAATATCGGGGTTTCTTTTAACTAAAAGCTTAAGTTAGCTATTTGCTACTATATGTGAAAATAAAGTTAGTAGGAAAATAAACGTCCTCACTTTATAATAGAATCTTCGGTAATTTGTGTGATTTCTGTGTGCGTTCACTCAATATAGAGATGATTTATTATGATACAAGTAATTTAGTTCAATTTTGGGTGGTAAATTATAATTTTCCATAAAAAAATTGTGCACTTTTTTAATTGTTTTCACATGCGCTTTGTGAATACTGATGTTTTCAATTTGCCTCATTTTCTGATTTGTTTGCTCTTGCGTTTTGTAATAATCGATCCGGATATTCGCCTGTTGTAAAACGTCTAAATAACTTTTAGTGGACTCTCATGTCCTTTTGTCCCATTGAAATTGAAATTTAATGTGATTTTCCTATTTCAGAATGTTCAACTGTGGTTTTTTAATTCCAATCACAAACGTTAATGCAATAATGTTGATTGCAACTGGGCCTCATTTGAAAAATCAAAATCCAGGTTTAAGTTCGTTTTGCGGAAATTTTTATTGAACATAAAGTACACAAAGCCACTTAATGGTACAAACATAGTTCTCCTAAGGATTTCAAGAAATTTGCAATAATTTCCCGACGTTTTATTCATATTAATGGAATGTAATTACAGAGCGAATTCACCAATGGTTTCAAGATAGAATTGTAACCTGCCACGGCCCTTTTGCTATTAAAAGGACATTACAAATTCAAAATGGCGAGCGTTTAAATGGTCGCACTGAAAGGGTTTATTATCAACTAACGACCGATTATTATATTGTTTCAAACACTCTATGGAACATTTATTATACGTGGTCAGTTATAGTTTGTCGGATACTCGCAATCATTATGTAACTTTGCAGGTATTTTCTTTTCGCTTTTGAAATTGCTGTTAGTGTTATTAAGTGGATGTATGTAATATGAGCTTAACAAGTTGCAAGCTGACTACAGAAATGCATCTTTATAGTTAAATAATTGTGTTAGTCAGTTAACCAAATAACGAAAAAAAAATGTAAAACTGATCATCTTAATTCAAAAATGCCCTTTATTTGCTAGATTCAACGTAAATAATTTACTTACTGTATTTAAGCTTCTTGAAACTCAGATTTGGCAACAAAAATCACATTCCTAAATTCGTTTTACTGATCCCTTATTTCATTTATAAGTGTTCATCAAATTCGTCTGCTTTCGGTTTAATATTTCATAAGATGATTTAATATCCCCTTAATTAAATTGATTTGATTTTTTACTTTTCTTTGTTTATTTCTGAAATATTTCTAACAGGAAATGTTGAGCATATAATAGGTCTAGTATTATCTCAAATCGAACAGCGACGAAATTGAATTAAATAAATTTGCGCTAAGTGAAACTCGTAAACCTTAAGGTTAAAGCCCGTGTTAAATTGTATTGGAAACTATTGTGTAATTGATAATGGCATTTTCTTTCAATTTCTTCAATCGTCTTTAGTAAATCTGTTTTAAATTGAGACCACGTAATGTTGTTCCTCAGCAAGTATGATCGGTAAAGTGGTTTACCACAGCAGACAGTATTACAAGACACTGCAACCACAAAACTAAACACAGTAGAAATTAACAGGTGTTCAAATAACTCCTAACTAAAAAGAACACTGAACACAAAGTGAGTGTGTACTTAAAAATACTCATCTCTCTTAAGTTAAGCCTTCGATAACCTATTTTTAAATGAAAATTTGTTTTACTCTTCTGGTCACTGTGGATTTATGTGAAATAATTTCCTGTTTATAGTTTTCACTGATCAATACTGACTTTTGATTCCCTTATACTTGAAATTTAGTGGACTTGCAGTAAAGCTGGCAATAAAAATGCCTAATAAAATGTTGATGGAATAGCTAGTTTTATGAACTATACAGCTTTGAAACTCGTAATTCAATTGCAATGGAAGCTTCGAATTTAGTTTTAAACACTAAAAGGAATTTAATGCTCACAGATACAATAAAAGTAATTTTATAACCCGCCTTTTCAGTTCACGAGCTGTTAGTTTTAAAAGTGAGCGAACATTAACATGGATTATGCTAGACCCCACAGAAAATGACGAAAAAGCATGAAAAAGTCTGGTTCTACTTAACTACACAAATTGAAATACCAGCAATTATTTGCCACCAGTTTCTTAATTGCTATGTTGTTGGCCGGTCATAATTTACCGGGAGCCGCCCCTTGGGGGCAGCAAACTAACGATTCCAATTTACGATGGCCAACACTAACGAGCTGAGACTCGCGTGAACCACACTGTGATCCGGAAATCTCCTGGATAAGCGGCAACTGTATCAGGATATCTGTATCAGGGCTAGATACTTGTGGCACATTGCTAAACGACAGCTTTAGTGAGCTTCAAACGCGGGGTTAATTGCTAGAGGACACGGTCAATTCATTCAGAAGACCAGCAGATGGTTTTCATCTCATTTTCCGGATGAACTTTTGTTGATGATACTCAAGTATATTTTTAAGTAATTATGGATATGAAAACAACAACGAAAGCTTTTCAATATTGTGATTTAGTCATCGTGGAACTGGTGGAAAAGGTAATTTTTATGCAAATACAATTTACATACAAAAGTATACATATACAATACATTATACAATACAAAAGTGCGGGGTATAGTAAGTTGAAGATGCTTTTTTACTCCTCCTACTCCTCTACTTCACAAATAGTTTTATGATTTCAGCACAATAAAGTTTTAGTTTTGCGGAGTTTTTATTTAAAGAACGTTGGGAACATTTTTTGTCATACGTTTTACATTAGCCTTTCAGCAGGTTTAATTCCTCTGTAACTTGGACAAAGCTTTTCTAAAATACATAGTCTAGTGCAGCAAGCATGTAAAAAATCCTCAACGCTAAGGCTGCAAGCTTCCAATTCCCATCATGTTCGTCTTCATTTATTTTATTGATCAGATTTGTTTTAAAGGTGTTGAAATAATTATGAATTTTTAGCATCGTATGTATACTTTCCAGATTGATCGTAAAGACACAAGCTAATTTTCGATGGCTCAGTGTTGCATCTAAAATTAAATAACCCAAAACTGCAACAATAGCTAAGTTAAAACAGTTTCAACAAACCTTTTTGTTGAGCCACCACCAGTTTGAATTTGGCTCTAAGACATACTTTATTTGGTTGTTCCGATTTGCTTCACGTTTATTCAAAAGTTCGGCTGTACGAGAAGAATTTGGATTATTTACAAAAATAGTCTCAACAATTTCGATTCTTGCCTGCACATCAAAAACCATTTTAATAATAAGTTTTTAGAACAAACTCAACAATCAAAATGACTTCGACTTGTTACATGTTTTCCGTTAGCCTATTCGAATTCCCGTAAACTTGTGGCAGTAACTAAAGTCGAGCATTTGTCAATTAATTCCGACTATTCTCCAACAAACTGTGCAAATGATAAAATAGCCACATGCTTGAAAACCTCTAAACTAAAATAATTTAAACTACATAGACGAATATTGTACTGAAAATGTTTCTTCTGGAAATAAAAATCGACGCATTCAATCCTTTTGTTTAATGCTTTTATGACCTAAAATCGCTCTTCGTTTCGTTTCCGTACAGCCACTTTCTCTAATTATAATTTTAAATTTACAATTTATAATTTCACTTACAATAAAACATAATTTTAATACTTAATAATATCGTAAATCCTCCAAGCTTTCCTGGGCTGAATTTTTGGAGAGCCCTTTTAATGAGGTTTTATAATTTTTGAATAGAAAAATAAGGAAAACATACACATAGCACATTTTGCACATACCTACCGTTTGTATATTCATCAGATTTCACTTTATTTATGTTTGCTGTTAAGTCGATCTACGCTGCCAGAGAATCACCTCATGTAAATTATAATCATTATTTTAAATAACTTTTATAAACATGATGGAAAACAAGCTGATTAGATTGGCTATTAATACTTAAGAACTTAACATTTTGGCCATGCTATAATATTGATAACAACTGCTTATGCAGCGACGCAGCGGGCTTCAAAGTGCATTAATTATTTTATAGTATACTCAATTATAGCATACTGCAAAACAACATTTTTATTAAATACATTGCTACCTACACCAGTAAGAATGGAATATTTGAAAGATGACTTGATGGCATGGAAAACTAGTTATGCCCAGCAATTGAATAACATAAATAATTATTTTTCCGGAAAAATCCAAACCTCGCCACTGATGATTAAGAAACCGCAAGAGATTTGTCAATCTATAGACAACGGGCGAACGTTGACAATAAAATTAGAATACATTTAGTGGAAATTCGTGTTCATTAATATTCGGAATATTTTAATTCTGATTCCAAATGTAAATGATGGCAGCAGTACAAAAAAGAGAATATTTTGGGGGTTTTAGCAATTCAATGATTATTTGAATTTATAATAACTGTCTCAAACTGGAGAGAAAATTTTGCATTCTGAAGTAAGCGAGGGACTGAACTTGGCAATTGTCACTTAAAATACGAATTCAAACTTGATTGATGAAGGGTATTATTATTTTTCTGCGCTAGAGCGTTTTAAGAAACCCCGTGCAAAAACATAAAAATTCTAACTGTTTAAAATAAAAGTATTTGAATAGTTGACTGAATATTTTTAAAGCACACGGATTCAGATGTTCAGACGTACAACGCAAATGCTAAGTTATAAATTAGTGTTCTATTAACAAGTTGGGAGAGTTTATGGGGATTTTGAAAAATCGTATATTTTGGAACAACGGAAACATGCACAAAGTAGGTATGGATCTGAAAACTTGCAGAATAATCACGCTGGTAAAACTTTCTTCCAATAGACGAAACATTATCATACGTACCTAAATATTATATACAACATCCATAAAAACGAATCACATATATTTTCGTTTGCATTTGAATGAAATAGTCTTTATTTAAATTTTAGAAATGTTTTTATTCATTCAAATTTCTTTAGTTTCACCGAAATACTGCCTGATATTATTGTAGTTATTTTAATGAAAACTGCAAATGCAATTCAATTGGCTCACTTTTAATTGACAGTATAACAAATAAATATATAGTTCACTTTTTGCAATCTAAGAACCCTTATATTTTATCGTCAATTATAAATTCGACGTTTAATATAATTTTTAGGGGGCATTAAGAGACTCGGATTCTCTGAGACAGTTTGTGAAGATGCGATTTATGGGGAATTAATGTCCTTAATATGGAAAAGGTCCACTAGTTTACATGAAAGAACCAATACGTTTCCTTTTCGAGTTGGGAACTTATAAAACCCCCTCAATACCACTTTTACAAAGATTAATCCGAGTTCGTGCAGCCCCCAAAAGGCATCTTAAAATTCAATAAATCCATCATGTTGCTGGCCAAAGTTTGTTCTGGTTCCGGTCGGCTCTGAAACGAAGAAATTCCTCATTTTAATTCAAGAGACCGACGTTTCGCTACAGATGTATTTTCTTCAGGCATTTTTCCTTGTCGACTGAATGGCTTTTAGTATGATGAATGCATTTATTATGCCAGCCTTTCAGTTTAGAGGGGATTTCGATCGGAAATTGTAATATAAAGTCAAATGGTTAGACACTTTTAGGTGCTATTTTGCTTTAATCTGATAAGTGCATTGGTTGAGCAAGAAATGTGATAAATGAATTTAAATGTTTCTTAAGTAAAAAGTCTTAGTCTTTGGAAATTGGTGTCTTCCACTACTTAAATAAAAAAATTTGTTTCAGGTATGAAAATATTTACACATCACGGAAGGTGGCACAATTGCAAACCAGTAAGTAATCTAATATTTATGCAGATAATTGAGTTTGAATTATTTTTTCATATAAAGGAACAAAACTCGATTTTTTTCATAAATTAGCGAGATAATATACTATCCTGTTTAAATACTTCTTTCAAGCGAAATAAAGTGCATCTACATCAAGCCAATAGAACATAAGAAAGATCAGATATAAAAAATAGTGAGAAAGCGAACAATCGCTAGTACCGTTATAGTATATAAGCTCTACCGTGTCTTCTTTCATTCGGTGTATACAGATTGATCCGATTTCGGCTTGAATAATTCAACATAATTGATTATAGCATTGGAAATTTCGGGTATTTCCTGAAAATTGAGGCAGTTGGCTTTCAAGCCGTCAGTTCACCATATAAGGGTTCAATTAGACCATTGCCTCGTGTTCGAATTTATCCTGTATTCAACCGCAAAGTATAACGTATACGAACGAAAGCCCAGTTCTGAATCTTTTAGCCGCAAATAGTATTAATAATATCATGATATACTGAACGTTCGTCTGATGAGTACAAAGCCAAATTCATTAACAAAAAATTAGAGATTATGACGCTCTCAAATAGAATATTTTGAGTGAATCGTCAAGATGAGTGAATTTAAAGTGGAATTCTGCATGTTGCTATCCAATGAGTCTGAAATACCATCCATTTTAATATCGTGAAATTATAGCTATATTTCACAAGTAGTAAGCTCCAATCTCCTAAGTTACCGATTGCATGGCTGGGAAAACTAAAGAATAAACTGCAGCAAACAAACGAGCATATCCAGATAAGACCGTAAATTTTTCAAATGAAACTGCTCGTTTACACTTTTAGTTAAGATATATTATATGTGCAGTTCCACTCAGTTATTTACTTATTTTTCATCAGTTAAGCTTACCCGTGATGGAAATAAATGCATCCTGTCTGTGCAATACGAATTTTCGTGCACTACTCTGTTAAAAACGTAATTATTATCCATATTTGTACCAAAGATGGCTATTTTCTACCTCTCGCATATACATTACTACATTAAAAGCTAAGGTTTATTTATATGCTTAGCCATACCCTCCAATCGAACTTAATCTTAATTAAATTTGAAATAGTGTGGAATCGCGTGTAGTTGCAAATTTTAATTCAGGACAGCAAATAGGAGCAAATATTTATTAGGGGATGTTCTCTTTGTCTGCTGGTGCCCCACATTTTCCAATTGAAAGCGGCAGGAGAAAATTGTCGTCTAGATGGAGCGGACGTCGTAAAGTTCGAATTTTTATTGCGTCTTGCAATCGTTGTTTTTGGTTCTGAATTTTTATTCACTTCTTAATGATTGATTTGTGTGCTCCATTAGTGTTGAATTAATATCGATTTCTTAATTGTAATTTTCAAAGTATTGACGATTTGAAATTATGAAACTATGAAATAGATGATTAGAATTTTAATATTAAACAACAGCGCTATGTTAACATTAATGAGAAGAAACATTTCGAGAAAATGTGTGTCCTAAACCCTCTCCGGCATTTTCTCTAGTTCGGTTCTGTTTTTTCTTTGATTTTTTCCTGGCGCGTTTCCCAGACAATTGACAGTAATGAATATGGTCGAGAAGGAACGTCCGCCTGCGAGAATGGCCCCGAATTAGTGCCTTTAATTAAGAAATAAATCTACTAAATTCGTTTAGACTCGTCTTTGAAAATTTACGTGGATTTTCTTCGGGGAAAGGCTCGCAGAAATATTGTTTTAGATTCCTGCAGACGACTTTTAACTTTGTTCTTGGCATTTTGCTGTGGATTGATTATTGTACTTTTTTTAATCAAATAATACTGAAGATTAACCACTGAATTGTCCTACAAATCGTTTACTGAAATGGAATAAAATTCTCGCAGAAAATAGCTTTGGAATACGAAAGGAATGCAACAAAAAAACTTTCACTCGGTAGCTTTAATTATGTGCTTCATAAATGGAATAAATCATAAATATGGTTGATAATAAAGCTCTATTTCTCATAGTTTATTTAACGAAGAACCATAGGATTTTCCGATTTATTTTTTGCTCTAATCACCATTTTTATAGGCAATATTTTATTGGGACCATTTAAATAGTTAATAAAAAATGAACTGAGTTCCTAGAACATTTTCTTAAAAATCCTATATTTTATTGATTTTAGATTTGGGTTTAGAATATAGTGCTTATAAATAGTATCTGCAAATTAATCTTTGTTTCACGTGGCAGAATCAAAATTTTAACGGAAACCAAAAAATCTGTTCGCCTGAACAATATTTATAATTTTATTTATACTAATTGAGAATCTCTAGGACTCGTAAAATTTATGGAAGGTGAAAAAGTGAACTGACAGTCGTAAACTGTTTTTGGCTTTTAAGGCAAAAATTAAGGATCTGCTATAAATTTGAACAGTTAAAGTCATAATAATTAATGATTAAAACATATCTTCACACGGGCTCTCGTAAATACGAGGCACAAATGTAGCGTATTGGTTAATTAACTAAATGGTTCTTTTAATGTGAGCTGAAGCTATCCAATATCGATAATCAGATGATAATGAAGTAGCGTACTTAATAATATATGATGCAATTATAATTAGTGCAAATGCATTTGCACTGATTATAATAATTACACGAACCAACTATTTCCATATATCCAAATGCATGGAGGACAGTTTCAAAGAGGCTTTAATGGCATTCTAAATGGCTCGAGGATTTGAGTGACGGATCGAACTAAACAAAATACGGCCACAATGTATTGGAAACTATTAGACATATCAATCCTCCTATTTTGCACCAAACAGTAATAGAGAATTATTACACTGTAGTTAATTTCACTCAATTTAATCCATGAATCACCGAAAATTCATTTACGGTCGAACACACCATTGATAAAATTAATCGTTTTAAATTATGCACTGTGCAATATTAGCCATCTATTATTGACTATGACGCTGCATCGTTTGTCAAGTTTATTTTCTACGTTGCAAAAGGGCAACTGCTGCATGAATCAATCACCTTTTTTATCTTGGCCTGCAAAATTTCTCATGCTACACTCTATTACCTTATGGCCGTGCTAGTTTGATCGTGTTTACAAACAAAATGCATTTTTAAGAAAAAAAACAAAGAAAACTTCGACGAGAGATCAATTATTTTGTTTTCGATGAACGTACGTTGTACTTTATCATTATTCACTTATCACAGCTGCATGCGCTCAGGCATATTTGTTGAAAGCATGATATCGTATGAGATGTGAAAGCTTAAAAGGTACTTGACCTGGAAAGCATGAAATGATCAAGTTTAAATTAGAGGAGCGACATTGTCCAAACCATCCATTAAATCGTTAATTTGTGTTGCTAGTAAACAGATAATAATTTGAAGCAAAAATTTGTTCAAATTTGATGTTCCTAAATATGAAAATGAAAAAAGCGGTTCAATATTTCCCTATTCCTTCTAAAATAAGCAGAAATGTTGAAAAGTAAAAGTTACATTTGCGGACAACCGGATAACTGCTTTGGACACAGATATTGATTCGAACGATAATTGAATACTGCAACCAATTTTCTGAACAGGATATTTCCGTGCTGAAAAACTCACAAAACTGAATGGAAAAGATAGAGTGAAGAAAGTAAAGGAGAACCAAGCAAACATGCTTAAGAAGGAGATAGCAGATGTCGAATAGCAAATAGTAAAAATAGAAAGAATAGTGAAAAAAAAACGCATTTGAAACAATCTCCATCTAGAATGATCTTTTGATCAGCTGAAAAGCTGCTTTCAAATAGTGAACCATAAAACGATAGTAAAAATAATATTTTATTTTTACATAACATAATTGAATCAGCAAAACTTCTGGGGTGCAGTTTCAAATATAATTTAAACAATGCCATTAATTTGAATGAGCCACTTAAAAAACGGACAAAGTATCTATGGATAGAAACATATTACTTAGATGAAGCCAAGAGGGGAACCTTCAAGCAAGAGTTACCAGTTTCATTTGGATTCGCCCTCCTTAAGCGGAAATAAGGCCACAGCGGTAAAATTGGCTACTGAAGATAACTAAATACACTTTTTACTGCAAGGTGACTCTCAATCGACACCTTTGTTCTGGGCGAGTTGCAAGTATACAAATATGAACGCACTATTGACAAATTTGTAATCTTTCTGAATATATTTTACTGAAATCTATTCGACATTCGCCATCAAGCCCTATTGCCGTGTAAAAGTTTCAGAAAATGCACACAAAAAAAGCAATTTTCCAAGTGTAGGTACTCTTAAGCTGATTGAAGTTGGTTGAAGATTTAAAAAATATATTTAGCTGTACCAAATGACTTTGGATCGGCTTCCTAAATTATATGTGAAAAGTTGAAACTAACTTCTGTTCGCGAACTAAAATGCTCCGAAATACCAGTCCATGTTATCACAATTAACCAGAACAGCTTCATTCAATAGTCGAGTTACTAATTGTTTTGTATATACATGAACTACTCATGATTAACATACTACAATACGAACTGGTGCACTCCTAGCAATACGCTTGTCGTGTACTTAGTAATATTGTCGTAGACACCAAAAGCTTCCGACTAACTCATCATGGTCGATTTACGGTGCACTATAAATATCGCACCTGTTATTAATTGGCAACAGTTCGATTTTCTTGCTTCTGGCTTGAACGTTTTTTGTAAAAAATATTTCTAAACCGAGTCCTTTGTCAGTCTTGCTTCTTTGATTTTAGAATTTTGCATTAAACACTTGAACTGGACCAATTTTAAGTGTTAAGCTTAAATATCTATCTTTCAAATGTAAATAATGGAAAATTAATGATAATTAAATCGAATAGCCAAGACAAACATTTCAGGCCTGCATTATGCTATAATGGAGATTAATGGAGCTTTATTACCCTATTGTTTGGGAAATATTGAATTGAATGTATTAAATTGTCCGCTTCTGCATTTAATCTTCCAAACATTTTTCAAAAGTTATAAACTTTAATAATTGCAAAATGCACTCAGCTAGGCTGAATTAATGACGAAAATATTCATGTTGTAATAGGATATTTGGGGAATTCCTGACAAATTTAATATTATTATATATATTTCTAAACGGAAAATCACAATCTGATTTAAAAAGCTCTGTTTACTGAAGATCACTTAATAAGATTCAATATCAGCAATAAAAAAACTGGGAATAAATTAGTATATTTAGCATTACATCCATTTTCCAGTTTAGAATCCGATTACAATTCAGCAGATCAATTTAATAATCCCCAAAATAGAAAAGGAAAATGTTAGACCCTAAAATAAATTGAAATTGAGGAAGAGATGTGAATATTGGCAATGAGAAAAAACGTGAAAATGGGGCCAGTAAAGGCAGAGGAGAAAAAAAAAATTACATCCAATGCTGAGATGAGGTAATTAGCTCCCCGTCTATTACTGTCGTCGTTATCTGAACGAAATGCAAACAAAGTTGCCCTACGTGAGCTCATAGCTCAGCAGAAGGAAAACCGGGATCTGCATCCCTGAGGCAGAAACGGGTTAATTAAAGAGGAGATGCAATTTGATGTGACGGTATTTGATTAGCCGGTTCGAATTTCGAATGAGTGGGCAAATTAAATTCTTCAGGTACTGAATAACTTAGGGTAGCTATGCCTCAACAAAAAACGGCCAAATGATAGGGATTTTTGGGAAAATGCAAATTAACCTGCGTAGCGAATAGCAAATTGTCATAATGAAAAGTTTTAAAATATATCAGGCTGAAATTAGTTGAAAAATTAAACATCATTATTCGTATTGAACCTACGTTCTCCAATGGTTTTTAGCAGCTGATTTTGAAAATTGATATTCCAGGCTTCCTTGTTCGCTCTTTGATGTATCACGACGTTTAGCATTTGGAGTCAACTCCTGGTCGAGTTTTGTGGCAAAATTCAACCACCATATTATTGGTTCTTTCACACTAAATACTAACGATTATACCGACTACCAAACTATTCGGAAAATTTAAATACCTGCACTCACAGCGAAAGTTCCAATTTCATATCAGACAGGTGAAATATTGAACTTTTAGCAGTAGATAAACGATGAGCAACAAGAAAAATATATCCTGAGATTAACAAATTTCATAGTGAGAATGTTTTCCTTTGTTGGACATTTATGATTAACACAATAAATTTATATTTCAAAGTAATTCGAGAAATATTTAACATTGTTGTTTTCAACTGTGATCCAATTTGCCATTTAATTATATTTGTACCAGAGTTTTGTTTATAATCATAAAATTTCTAAACCCAGATTACATATTTGTCTGTATGTGAATAATCGAATTCGCAATAAACTGTATTTCTTGCTTGAGTTTGGGTCAAAGATTGGAATCGTTCCAATCTGGACAATTAAATGTTACGGCGCCGTTCGGATCAGCAAATTCCCTGAATTAATCAGTAAATTGGATTACTGAACGTACGTTTACCAGATCGAAATAAACGTTCAGAACTACAGTAATTTGTAGAAAGAAGTGGTTCATCGGCGGAGCATGTCAATCGTCAGTTGAATTATAATATTAGGCAGTGAGAATACTATAAAATGTTCTTATATTTATATTTAAAATATATTATGAATAAATATACCAATAAATAGTCCGAAGTCAAAGCAAAATTCGAATGCTAAGCCCGGTTTATTAATTATTATTGGCGGTGCATTTTATTGTCCGATTTATGGAGGCATTAAAAATTTGAAATTAAATTAAATATTATTGGACCATTGCCACTGGTTTTATTATATTTTATTTGGTTGCGGGCAGAAATAATGGAATTACAGAATGCACGGTGCGCTAAAGTTAATTACCAGGATTTCAGCTAATTTATTAATCACATTAGTGATTGCCTAATAATGAAGTTTTATATACTCTTCATAAACTATGGTTGGAGTTGGATTAATTTCATAACATGTTTATATTTTTTCGCCAATTTATTTAAAATATGGATTCTGAGTAACTAGTTGTTTTAAAAAGAGTGCAATTACAGTTACTTTCTGAACTGTTAAATCACGTTTGATTAATTCTCGTATCAATTGCACAGATTTCATTGTCTAATAATGTAGACAGTTCACTCATTTTACTGGGCTGATCCAATAATTTCAAACTTCACGTGTCCGGAAATACTGCACCATTCCAACCACATAATGGATACTATCAAAATTCAGGCAGGAGGAGTATGAGCCTCTTTATTAAAGTGCATGCGTAGTTCATCGTCTAGCTCCTAAACATGCAAATTGAGAATGTAAAAAAATCTAATCTATTCCATTTTAACGCGGTTAGTTTCTGTTAATAATGCTGCTTATAGTTAGTTATTCATGCACCATCTCTATTTTTCAACGCCATGCAATTGGGCTATTTTGGACAAATTTTGTAAATTAATACAAGACCCTGAAGTAATGAAGGCAAGAGCATTTTTTTAAACAGCAGCAGGACAATATATTTGATTCTTATTTCAAACTGATGTATTATTTATAATTAATGCAATTACTCATTAGTCGTAAATTGTAAATGTGTGATTATAAAAGTTTATTTTACTAGATGAAAGTCAGTTTATTAAAAACAGTTTGTTTTTCCATAAACAAAATGTAAAGTGGGAAGATACATAGTAAATTAAATTTGGTTCGAGAGACGATTAACTAAAATTCCTGCCTTTAGAATACAGAAGGTTGTAAATACTGTAAAATCAATCCAATTGAAGCAAATTTCTATATATAAGTAAAAATTGCGTTTTTTGTTTTTAAATTGCAGTCAATTCTTTGGCTGAACATGAAAAAATATTACATGTTGCAGCACGATGTTGATCAGAAACTTCTATGCGGGAATATTTGAGAATCTCTGTTCAATTTGCGATTGAACTGTAAACGGTTGAAAAATCTGAATCGCCCTGCATATGTTTTTACGCTCGCCCATTACGCGTTCGATTATGTTACAAATGTATTGATAATGGTACCAAAAGTACTGCGAATACTAAGAAAGTGTTAAAAATTGTCTTAAAAGTATGTCACTCACCAGGAATTTGGAAAAATTTGGCAACAAGATTCAAAGAAAAGTGAAGTTACAATGAACGTGCTAGAATTACACAATGCGAGACTGTGATGACGACGGCCTCTAATAAGCCTCAGAAATCCAAGTCTGTGCAGTAATGCATGTAAAAGAGCTATTTGAAATGGAAGCCGATTTCGATACAGAAATATAAATATTCTCTTGTTTGATAACATCGTTGCGATATTTAGACAAACCTGGTTTATTCTTTAGATCTTTAGATGTCCGCGAATAAGATTGTAAAATACTGGTAATTATGGCTATTGTTCTCTCGAGAAAAGTAATCATTTTGCAGGAAACAGTGAAGCATATAATAAAATCTTTATTGTCATGGAATAGTCGACACAATAGCAGGTTTGTGCTTAACAAGATAATTAAAATTCATGCAAGACCTTTATRTTTGTTGTGTTTTTTATATTCTAACTTTAGATGCAAAAAATATTTTTAACTTTGTCAGCAAAGAAATATAMCAAAGCAATACTATTTGTGTGAAACTAAATTTTTTGGCGATTTGATTATCGACCCTTGTYAACGGTTACTTCTGAAAATTTGAGAGCTATCAATGTTCTTTTGCACAGTTAATATTAAACCTGCAGCGTGACATTCTAATTAAATTTCCGGAAGCTCGACATCACATATATCAAGCTCCTATCGTTCGAGAAAACTAGCTTTTAAATAACAGCAAGTGGAGCATTGGCAAACTATAGACCAAATTTTCCATCACAAGCTGTTGCTTTCGCATCATTGTGGGAGGGTAAAGTCTGACGACTTTAGAATTAGTGCCGGAAAAGCTCCAAGACTCGCAATTTAGACACGAACCTGACACGATATGGAAGATTAAAGTTCCCAGCCACTTTGCTGTATTAGGGCAACATTGTTGTTTTTAAGATTTTAGGAGAACTTCGGTCTGTTAGTGATATCGTTGTCGCAGACTAAATCTGGAAAAACATTTTAATGAAAAATCTCCAGCTCTGTAACCGGATTTGTATTCGGATGCAAATTTTAGGACCATAAATCTCTGACCAAAAGTTTAAGAGTGGATTTGTTACCCAGAAATAAGCAAATAAGTTTTTGCTGAGAAACGTCCTTTTTCTTTTCGATTTTGATACTTTATTCCTAATTGCCAACAGAACTTAATATTCGGATCACATTCGAACAGCAGAATTCAAAGTTCAACCAGGATTAAAGCATATTTTATTAAGTGGGTCACTAAACAAAGTATAAATTGAAATACCTTCTGTTCTTCGGCAAAATATATTACCAACATTAAAGTATTACTCATTTATCAAACTTTTCAAATGCGGAAAAACTCCCGCTTTTTTTTCACTACAAGAATGGGCACGAAATAAATTCGCTGTTCCCTAAGCAAGCAAAATTGACTCTTGTTTCAGAGGGTCATCACATATTTGCTTAGAAATACCTTAGAGTGAAACATTTACGCTCATTTCTCTGAAACTAAAATAATTGTTAGGCTGAAATTTTCGATAGCACTTGAAAGAATATTTAATAAAATGTTGATAAAGATATGGTAGAGACGTTATAGGTCCACGGGTGACATTCTCTTCAATATCGCGTTCTCGGTTTCATACTCTGGAAAAAATCAATCCACAACATATTGGGCTCATTTACTCTACTTTGCACATAAAAACAGAAATAAATTAGCAAAGACTGAACTTAACGTCGTACACCATGTATACTAGCATGTTTTCAGTCTAAAACTAGCGTTTTTCAAAGAATTTATGAATTTATTTTCAGTCAGCAGATAAGTTATGGCAAATTTGATTCAACTTGCTCATCAAATTTTACACTGGGATCGTTAATGAGCTCTTGCCGCTAGATTGACTTTTGGCTAAAGAAGTACGAAAAGTGATGGTAATTGGATAGGTAATCAAATTTTTAGTTGTTGATTCCATATTGTTTAGTGGTTTGCTTTTTTATTTAAATTTTTTGGAAAAATTTGCAAGAAACCCACTTAAGTTTTGCGTCAAAATTGGATTTTATATTTTAAAACTGATTTTTTTGTCGTGATATTTTGTCAATTCCTTCTTTGATGACTAGTTTATCCAATCCTTTGATTTTCGTAGAATTTTAATTTAAAAACATTTCAGGATGTTATTTGCTCAAAACGATAATTCTATTATTCAAATTCAAGCCTGGAACTGTTCGTGTCAATTCCATTTTTGGTCTCTTTGCGGTTTTGCGTTTCTACACTTCAAATGATAAGTGTTAGTATTATTCAGGGGTATAGACATGTTAAGGATGTGAAACTAGATAGATTAGAAAAGTTTCTGTTGTCTGATTTATTTCTCTGTGGCTTGCAAAACTTTGAATTTAGTGTTCCATTTTTCTTTTTGTGTCCCCTGTTATCAGATCAATTTTCAAATAATCTTCGGCACATCCGTTTTGGACATACTGGAACAAGAGGCAATTGACCAATTTAATTAATCAAATAATTTTGTACGGTATTTTGTTTTTTTTTCGCGCCTTTCAGTTGTCCTTCTGGTCATCAGCATTTGATCCAATTTGATGAGTTACTGGTGCGTTTCTAAGCCTCAAATTCAAAATTTACTGACTTTCGAGCTTTTGATGGCTTTTATTAGTTTTCATATTCATTTCGCTTGTTTATATCGATTCAAATGTCGCAATTATTCAGGGAATAAAATATGTTACAGAGATGAAGGAAGAGAGAGGAGATGGATTAACTTCTGGCATCCCATCTAATTCTAAATTACTCGTACACTGGCTGAAAAATAAAACTGGTCGCAAAGCGAAAAAGGATTAATCCCAGTCTATCAGTTAACAAAGGCGCAATCGTTCCCAGTGGCAATAAATCCCGATGTTTTGCGGTCGCAGTTCCTTTTTTTTCCTCCTGCATAATTTCAGGATAATTCGACACGTCGTTTTTCCGGTCATGGACTGGTTCAGCTCGAATTTAAAAGGTCGCAATCCAAAAAAAAATTGCTTTGGGTTCAGTGGTTTATGATAAATGTTTGAAAATTAAATTTAAAAATAAGATGTAATGCAAAATTATATTTCGAATATTGTTAACTATTTCGAGGCAGCTTATTTCATGCAATAGTTTTAATAACAGCAACATAGTAATAATAAATTTCGTTATTAATGAGTATCTAAGCCTTCTATTCTTGGAGGGTTTATTGTGATGAGCAAAATCTGAATTTCCAACCCAGGGTCGTCTAATTATGTTTGCGAAATTCTGGACTGCATATCTAGGTATGCATTTCATAATAATCTCGGAGCAAAATAAACCACTCCTGCAGGCACGTAGAACCGTTTTTGTTATGAAAAGCTGCTTTCCATGTGCGTTTATACATAGAGCCACACCCGAAGCTGCGCCAGTCTAATTGGCGTAATCCAGTTTATTTTCTGTAACGAGCAAGTGATGAAATCTCCGTTAACAACCCCTTTTTTAGACGAGCGCATCCCCAAGGGCCCTTGTTTGGCCGTATACTATTCATTTACCTATGAAACGAATAGATTTGCAATCGTTGTTAATGAGCTCTTCACTGTTTCCTTCGGTCGATTGCTTTGCAGGCTCAGAATTTTGAGAGCTGACCGGGTAATTGAAATGTCAATTAAATTTCTGAGCAAGTAGCCCAATGTTCTAGCAAAATATGAAATAAGTTGTAAACAAGCACTCGAAAGGAGGATATTTTACAGCCAGAGATGTCATAATTAAATTAATTGCTGTTAGTGACTTATTTTTGAAGCTTTATCGAGTACAAGCCCTTTTCTGTGAACCGTGTTTTTTTTTTAAATGTACGTGAATGTATCAGATGGGTTTCCTATACGTTGCAAATTGGACCAATGTAATCTTTCCGAAAGTTTGGCTTGCTTCAAGTTGAAAATCAAACATTTTTTCGGAATATTAGCACCAAAAACAAAAATAGGGCTCTTACATTTCAAAATGGCTTTTGCTTTTTTCGTCCACCTCCTTTATTTATAGTGTAACCGATAAAATCTATGTTTTTGACCTGTTCGATCGAGTTTCGAAATTTAGTGCTAATATTGAAGATTTAAAAAAAATTATTTTTTTTCAATGTTGCAAAAAAGTGAGCCAAATAGAAACTCCCCGAACTTTGAGATTCTGCCAAACTTTGAATTAAAGTTAATATTTTACTTCCAAACAGTAGTTCCATTTATGCAATCTTGTGTTTTTTGCAGCGAATATATATTTTTAAGTCCCTATAGAGTTTTAGTTGCAACTTGACCTCTACAGGCCAAAAAGTTGAATTGTTGAAGTCACCCTGTAAATAAAGAAGGTGGGCAAAACATTTAAAACGCGGTGTGAATAAAAATTAAAAAAAAAAAACCTGGGAGCATGCCGAACTATCAAACAACTATTCAAATTTTGCTTTGATTAATTTTTCACCCTTGACGAACTTTTTGTGAAGTACTTAATTTTCGCAAGAGCACGGAAAGACAGGAAAAGCGCTTACAGCAATCAGAACTTATCCATTGGTAACCATTTTGGCAGTGTAACGTTTATTTTGTGGAGCAGTTTAGATCATAAATACTGTCGAGAAAACTGCGACTTCTAATCTTATTAACTACAAACTCAGATTGACCTGATCAAATTAGTCATGAAATATTAGTTATAAGTGAGCATTTGTCGGCTCGGGTTTGGGTTAATGCACTAGACCTATTTAGATATTTCTAGTCTCTTCTATAAATTGTCGTTTCTTTGTTAATCAACAATGTTTAAATCAAACAAAAAATAAGAAAATTCATTTTTACTTATTATTACCATTTCGTAATCACGTACTATTTTACACGTTTATCCTTATTCTCCCTAACCAATTCATCACTCTTTCCAACTCAACCATTTTGTCTGATCAGCTTTTGTATGTTTAACTGTTGGTATTCCTTAAAGCTTTTTTCATAAACCTTTTTCATTGCGTCGTTTGCTCTAATAAAAGTTGTTAATCGGTAAATTCTAAGGCTTAATGAAATTACTCCACACGAAACAGTCAATATAGTAACTATTAAATGGCCCACTACATGTTTGGTTCGAACAGCTCTAAAATATATTACTTACAATATTTGCCCCATTGCGTTGTCAAGTTTGTAATTGATACAACAGCTCTTACAAAATGAATTTCTGTGTAACAAAAAACCATTCCACCATGCGACTCTCAATAATGAGTATTCAATAGGCTTCCAAGCGCTGTAATCCACTTTGCAATGTTAACGACCCATATAATTTTGCTGTTCTTTTATAGGGAGGCAGAACGTGAGAAGGAAATAATCATGGAAAACTATTTCGCTTCGAGAATTATGTGTTTTGGTTACAAAGTTTGCGGATTCTGAATTGTTATTTTATTTACTTATGTTTTTTTGCGCTAAAACTTGCCTTTTGAGGTGTTACTTTGACTACTTTCCACCACAACATGTTTACATAGCATTCTAATAACCTTCGTAATTTGTGCAACTCTCTCAAAACAAATTTCTTCACGGAAATTAAATTTCTCTCCTAATTGGAAAATGGCCAATTGGAGTAATGCCAATCATTTCCAATACACTCCACTAAAATATGACTTAACGAGTTTCTTATTCTGCGCTATTTCCTAATTCGGAATTTTCCTGGCGCTTAATTTAACCAAAATAAATATAATGAAGTCGATTCATTAGTTTCACAGGCAACTGCAACGAAAACGAATCTCTTTCATCGAAAAGACGAGCTGCTGGCGACTTAATTTCTCGTTTAAACGAACCTTTGAAAGTGCAATAGTTTAATAGGTTTGAATAGACTGAATTACCCAAACTGTGTTCAGATGTTTTCTCAATTAATTTAAATTGAAATCGACGAAACCTAGCTTGTATTAAAAGTTACAAATATTTCCGACCAGAACTGTCATTAACTATAGATATTGTACAAATCAGTATTCTGCTTTAACAGAAAAATATATGGATCTAGAGCTTCATAACATTTCAAAAGGTTTTGGCTCAGAGGGAAATACTTTAATGTATAAACCAGAAAAGCAAAAGTGACCCTATGTCAAACGTCTATGCCCTTTTTATGACTACCAATATTGCCTTTTCACTGACCCAGAATTCTGCGTGTTCTGCTACAATCTTGCCCCGGTTTTTGCCTTCGAGGCGAACTGACGAGACCCGCACATATTTTCTTTTTCCAAAAAAAATTGAGATTGAACATGGGAAAGGTTTATTGAAAAGTCCTTTAGAGTTGTCTCGAGTAAAGTATATTAAACGCTAAAGGATATTTGAATTCCATAAGCAGGAAGTTTCAGTTAGTTCTGGCTTTGGGAGGACCTAGAATAATGTGTAAAAAATCGTTTGTAAAGAAAATACGTATTAGAATTTTCGAAAGTAGTTGTTTAGATATTTTATTAGCTTTTTGTAAAAGTTCAAAAAGTATCAAGATATATCATAATCACGGTACTTCTCAACATACTTTGCTAGTTTAGAAAAATGGTACAAAAATTGCTGCCAACTTCATTTCTATAATTGTGCTGGGGCTCTAAATCCAGATTGGTGCAGTCCCTGAAGGTTTTTACGCTGAAGTGCTGCTTTCTGCTCATATACCACGCTTTCTCTCGATTTTTTTCTTCCATTAACAGCTCAGGAACTCGTACTTATGAGATATGGGCGTAGGACACCCAACTTGTATTCGCTTCTTGATGGTACTAAGTTCCGTCATTGTTCATCTGCAATAATGTGAGTGGCCCAAGGAATCTTTAGCAATCTTCTCAATTTTCTGAAAGGCTGCAAATTTGGTGATAATGTTTAACGTCTAAGCTTTGGCTTCATAGAGTAACTAACACTGCAGAAAAGCTGTAACCGTTTTTATGTCCAAAAGTAGATCGTCACCAAACTGTAAAAATGGAATAAAGGTACACCTGTGGACACGGAAAACCTTTAATCCTGATTACGAGCTGATTGTGTTTTAATTTAATAACAACTTGATCGATTAGCATGGAAATGTGTACACTTGACCTGGATTATCTTTTAATCCCCAATAGATAATCCGATTTAAACCTAATTCATTTTAACATATTAAGTAATCTTGTTTTTTTTTATTTGCAAAACCTACTCTAAAGGAGAGCAATTTTGTAAGTTTGTTCAGATATGGCTGTATTTTTTACCGATATTTTCACATTATTTTGATAATGTTTTCCATTATTTTGAACTTTACATCATATTTTTAACATTTTGAAATACGCAGTCAATGCTGCTAGTTCTCCTGTGTGTATGTGTTACAAATATTGGTATCGAAATAGTTTGTTCGAAATTTAATTTAGAGGCAGTTAGGAAAATAATTAGTCCAATTTATCACTGTTTTCTAGCCACCATTCTTACTGACAATTTGGTACTCAAGTGCAACAAAATTAACTAGGAACAAGTAAAACATATTTCATATTCCGAGATGCTCGCTTATTCGGAAAATAATAATCCGACGGTGGCAATTAAAAAGTTTGTTTTTTCTTTTCCGTCGATTTCACAATTATTCTGATTTGATTATTCATTTCCGTGCAGAAGCGTTAAAGCTAATAAGCATGCAATAGAAATACCCTAATATTTTCGTTTTATCGGAGAAATCAAAGGTATTTTTCCGCCCCTATTACAGGATTACGTGTTTTTGAATAATAGGCGTTCGACTTTTGCTTTAAATGGCCTTTATTATACCTTACCCTCGTGTTCGGGGCCCAATTAGCGATCATTAAAACGTCTAAAAAACTTGATTAAAATTCAATAAAACGTCGTTATTAGTTCGTCAGTTGGAAAGTTTTCGAAAGAGTTTGCAATTATAATTGGAAATTTTGGGATTTTGAAGTTGAACTATAATTAAGAATAATTACCATTTAAGAATGACGCCCAAAGAGGTGTTAAATGCTGCTGAAATGGAACAGTTTAAATACATTTATGGAAAGCGAGTATGCTTTAAAAATCTGCTTTAAACAACGACTTTTTCTAAATCGTTTTTGATCCACGTACAAGGAATATTGCTAGTAATGGTTTAGATAGTAACTAAAATAATAATTCAGATAATTTGTGGCTACAGTTGAATTATAGATAACAATTATTCTTTGGTCCTAATAATGCCCGAAGTGAGTTCGAAAAACGCAAGCAAAACTCTGAATTCTTTTGCGACAACCCATGCAAGTTCGTATATTAATTGCCCATTTGAGAAGGTCGGATAGAACAAAGTCAATGAGAGGACCCCATTAGGGCTGATGGCTCTACTATGAACTTTACAATGGCCGCGATTCGCGGATGTTCGCATATTGAGTTCGTAAGTTTGGTAAGTAATCGCATCTGACTAGATGACGGTGCAAGTTGGCTGGAGCACATCATTAGTGAACCTGGTAGTAGTAAAGTTTAACATCCCGAACTTTTCATAGGCTTTACCAAAATGAATGGTGGCATTACCTGAAATTTCCATTCTACGCATCGATATTTACATAATCATATAAAGGCCAGCATTTTTCTCCACGCTTTTTCTCAAATACATTCCAATTCGGTTCGGATGTGATTTCATGAATTTCAATGAAGAAACCGTTCACTTGGCATGAGAGTCGCAATGGTCGTAAAACATAACTGATACTCATTAGGCCATGATAGTTTGCAGATGCTTCTAAACTGGAACAGAGTGGAAACTGTGCTGAAATTATCCGACTTACAGGAAAATTATTTTATGGTTACAGACTGTAAATTTTTATGCCTCGTTTTTCGACGTTTTATGGGGGCGCTCCTACTGGCAGTAAAGTTGATGAACATTAAATAGAAGTAAATACGCTCATTCCGGTTCGTTTAATTAAATGAGCCATTCCATTATGTGCGGGCCAGTTTGGTTCACGGTTCAAATTCATGTAAATAGTTTTGTCACTTAGTCAACAGGTTTGACACGCATTTAGAAATATGAAAAATTTAAATGCTATTGGCAATGGCACTACATTTACATTTATAACATCTGATCAATAATAATTAAATTTCAAAGGCTGCGAATTTCAGTGCAGATGGTGGGCATTGTGTTATTTCAGAGCCAAGCTTAGTACTTCCATTGAAACTGCTAATCGGTCAATTAGGTAACTATTTAGTTTCAAACAGGGCGAAAAAAATCCAGTAAAATTTAACGGAAAATAACAAGAAAATGGAGTTTTTAAATAATGAAATAACTTTAGAAACAAGACCATAAATAGTTTATATCTCAATAAAATATAATGAAATCAAAGAACAGTAAAAACAGGCAAAATTATTACATTTTGGCGTATATTAAGTACCTACTTATCTTCATCCATAATAGCTCAATTGCATTTGGTTGACCTCTAACCGTCTTATTATATTCTGCTAGGGAAAGTTGTGAACAAAAACCATTGCCATTAAAATGATATTTTATAGAATTAAAAGAATTATGTTCTCTAACTGGGATACAAATAGTTGTTAAGACCACTAGAGAAAAGGTTGTATAAAGCATAAAATAATCAATTTAAGATACCTGTTATTGTTTATTTCAATTCTTTTAAGCTTCTTGTTCCTCTTTAGCGGTAGGTTTTAGCTAATGTCTACCGCAACCGCTCTATAATGCTTACCGTTTAAGCTTCAATTGGTCTTAAATACAATTTTCCTAATTTTGTTAACACGGTTGGCACTAGTGGCAAAGATGAAAGTTCGTTTGTTATCCGCTGAGATATACATCTCTCCTGGCTTCAGAACGGTTATCTTTAGGAAATCGAACGATGTTGCTTACAGTAGCAGTTCCAGCCAAATTTCCGGCAAAACTGATGATTCTTCGTTTACACTGTTTGCTTTTCAATGATCAGCTTTGCCAGATCTACGTAAACCGTGGTTGAAATATTGCATATATCCGTGTATTTAATATATTTTTATCTTTTGATTAATTCAATTCTTGCCAAGTGTCATGAACGTTTTTCCTCAGAACTTTGATAGTCGGACGTAAAGTCTGGGGATACATAATTTCCCTATTTACATTTAAGAATTTTGTTTCTGTAAAAATTCCAAGAATAAAGATATATACATCTTTTATCCAAATTTACTCCAAGGACCAACTACACATTTTTAGCACAATTGTCACTAATTTTATTTCTGGTTCTGGTATTTCTTAGACTCGCATTTTTTTTCGTTTCTCAACGCCAATAAAGCTTTGTTATTTGACTAAATTGCTTCAAAAATTATGTCTCATTTAATTGTTTCGCTTTGCCGAATTTTACTATCAAATTGAAAAACGAATCTTCACGAGAACGCAGTATACATAAATCGAATCGCTTGATGGAACTTTTCAGCATTATGTTGAAACTCTCACTACTCTCAGTGTGTTCCCTGGAATGCTGGATAGAAGTGTAATGTAATTATTAATGCTGTAAGAAGTAATGGTTTTGTGTAGCCCGGTAGCCCCGAAATATTTTCCACCGATACTCTGACCAGCAGTGAAAGCGTTGATAGTCTGGATTCGTCTTTAGATCTGATTTTGAAGTTTAAAGAATAGTTATGTATTATGTTTCCCAACATTTTCAGATAATTTTTAAGAACCATTAGCAGTAGGACGTTTACGTAGATTTTGGTAAATGCTAAAGACCACGCAAGTCAGAAGGGCGCTTCAAAGTATACGAATCTAGTATCGACGGAACTAAACTATATATATATATGTTTTTGATATTTTGATTCCATTCAACCAAAACTTCAATCGCCTATCTTTTGCAAAAAAAAATTGGAAACTATATCTCTTGACTGAGTTTGAGATTGGATTGTTTTTGAAGGACAACGTGGAAGCGTAAAAAGAGTATTTGAAAAAGACATTATTCCCATATCATATGGAGCACTCATTATTTATTTACAAACGTATGTTTATAGTAAAACGCTTCAACTTTATGCAAATGTCCACAGAAAGCTCGGATATAAATGATATTTCCGGAAATCTAAATTGAATTAGACCGTCACCACTGTTTGGTGTTCATTTTAACTTGAACTCATATTTTCCACTACTTTTAACTAGTAAGAAAAAAAAGCAATAAAGTGACCAACTCGTAAGCAAATTAACAAAAGATGCTTTCACAAAATATGAAACAATCACAATATACTAGTAGGTGAAAGTAAAATATATATAAATAATCTTTATTTCCTATAGAAAAAGGCTATCGACACAATCGGTCTTTGTGCCCTTGAGTAGTTATTCTAAAATTAATTCCTATTCCTAACACTGGTATAAACTAATCAGTGATAAAAAATTCCTGGCTTACAAAACAAACAGGTCTTAGTCGTTAGTTCAGTTGCGTTTGTAGGTGTTCTAGTAAAGTGTATTGGAGTACGAAAACGGAAACATTTTGCCTGTCTTTTTAGGCAAGGGGGATTCAGTATGGTCCAGTTGTGGGGGTTGTTTGTCCATTTTGTCTGTAAGTGTATTAGTCTTTCCGAAATTTTTGTCATGTTTGTGCGTTCGT
>NW_026019137.1:0-5124 GCF_020466585.1 Dendroctonus ponderosae | reverse complement strand
TTCGATCCTCACTGTTGCCTCCATCTGAATCTAGCAGAAGTTTTGCCGATCTTTTTTTCCCATTAATTGCGCCGTTAAAAATATCCAGATTCAACCTAAATCAACCGGACCAGGAAGTTGGAAAGTCTTACAAAGATACCATTTTTGTCAATAATTGCTCCGTTAATGAGAAAATTGCTAAACATAATTTTTACTGTCTAATTTGCATGTGTTTCCCCTATAAGAAGAAAACCTTGAGTCTGCTCGAAAACAAATGCCGAAGACAAAAGCTTATTTGAGTACTAAGTAGGCAACTTAAACACGTTAGAAGTTTCAATAAAGCTCAATTTTCTCTTAATGAAAATCCGAATTCTCCAAGTTCCAATCGATGCAAAAAAACCACACGAATCAACACTTTAAACTAGCAAATCTACCCTTGTTTTATTTAATTTAATAATCTAATTAATTACATAATTTACTGGATTTATTTGCAACATTCTGCCGTTTGAAATTTCAGCCTTCGCATCAGGTCTAGTAGAAGTTCGTTAAAATAGCCCATATAACCTGGACTTTATACCATAAGTTTATGACCGCAAACCAAACGCACACGGAACATTTTCCGGCAAAGTAAATCACTTTAATTGCTGTTTAGGAATTGTTCTACCGGGCAATAAATACGGTATTTGTCGCCTATTGGCTTATGAAACGAGTGTGGCAATTTTTGGCATTTTTCGCTTCTCAATGCGTGTTGTTTGCTCCATTGCAAACATTCCGGGCGCAAAACATGAAAAACACACTAGAAAATTGTCAAAAACATGCACCTAAAACTTGCGATTTTCTCGATTAATTGCAGGATTTTTTTAATTCATCCGACTGAACGGTTTCAAATGCATTTTACGCAACGCACTTAATTTTTTTTCTTACAGCACTTAGCCGTTGACATTTGCCAGTGCCCTGCAGTTCTAACGACTGTTTCGATATGAATAATTTACAACACACAATATGTAATAATCTCCATCTACACCTAAACGAGTTAAGGTCAAATCTATTAAAGCATGAATTGAAATCGGCTTATTTATTGCTATCGATTGAATGAATATAAATAAATACATTTCCTATGAATTTGTCAACATATGGATGCACAAGCATCCATTAATTTGTTCATTTAAGAGTATTAAGTAAGGAGGATAAGGAAAATTTGGGTTTTGCTCCAGATGTTTCTGTAGCACGCCTGGTTACCATCTTCAGAGGTATGCCGCCAAGGGCGGCCAAAGCGAACACCTAAGTAGACCGTTTGAACATTCGACTCTATTTGAACAGAGCAACTTTAAATTAACTGGATTTCCTTGATAGAGAATCGAATGTTTTTCATGTTGCAACTTTCCCTCGTTGGACTTCTTTTCCTCCTCAGAAACCCCATGAATTCGGGCAAACGATCAAAATACTGCATTTTGGAGCGGTTTGTTTGGACAGCATCTGGTCCTGTTGAGATTTATTTTAATTTCTATTTATATTTCCTTTAGCCGGATGACATCATTGTGTGTGTGTCTGTTTTCGCCGTTATGATTGGCTTATTTATACAGGATGAGTCAAAAGCGACCTTCAATACCGCTATTTCATCTATAGATCTTTATAATACATTCATTATTGGCCACCTGAATGGTTTTTTTCCTGAAAAAGTCCTCAGAAGAATTGGAAATCAACCTGTGCATCACTGGAATTCATGAAGCATAATCGGCCAAAATGCAAAGCATATTGAAAAATTCGCAAAAATTGCCTGATGATGACTTAAAATGGAAAGTTTTGTCACTTCAATCCATACCAAAGTCAATCGCTAATTTAACCAGTTTTTGAGAAAATGAGTGCGAAACCCACCTGCATAAACAAGCGGAAAATACGCACAAAATTCTAAGAAAGTTCATGAAAACTCGCTGAAGATGACTCAAAATCGAAAAATTTTTACCTATAGACCACACATCGTTCTACACACATCTTTTTTGGATATTGAGAAAATAAACTCAGGCCTGCATAAACAGCGGAAATAAATCGATCGTAAATTTTAAAAAATCTTGAAAATAGCCTGATGATGACTCAAAGTTGAAACTTTTTTCGGCATATAGAATGCATTTGGCCCTATGAAATGCACCCGAAAGATAATATCGAGATACTCTGGTCTCTGAGAAAATAAGTGCCAAACTTGGGCCTACACAAACAACCGCAAAATTATCTCTCTTGAAAATAGCCTGATGATGAGTGAAAATCGAAACTTCTACTATTTCTTAAAGAGGCTAAGCCCAACAAAATTCATGCAAAAGTCGCTCTCTAGATTTATGAGTTTATAATCAGATAACTGTCAAACACCGGCCTGCATAAACAAGCGCAAAATGCAAACAAAATTTGAAAAAATTCCCAAAAATATCCTGAGGATGACTGAAAATCGAAACTTTTTCCGCAGGTAGAGCATACTTAGCTCTACGAAACGGACTCGAAAATCAATTGAAAGTTTCCCAGGTTTCCGAGAAAATACCTGCCCAACTGTGGCCTGCATCAACAAACCCGAAAATCGCAACTTTCAAAAAAATCTTCAAAGTAGACTGATTTTGCTACAAAATCCTAACTTTTGCCAGTTTTAAAACGAAATGTGCCCTAGAAAGCTCATGCAAAAGTCCATCCGTAATTTGACTACTTTCTGAGGAAATAACTGCGAAACTCCGACCTGCTTAAGACTGATTATTATTATTCCCTGAGATTCAGTCAAAGTCGTCAAAAATTGCCTGAAGATGACTGAAATTAGAAACTTTGTCCACATATAGAAGGGACTTGACCCTACAAAATGCATAAAAATTGACTATCTTGCTTCGCAAGTTACAGAGGAAATAAATGTTAACATGCAGCCTAATAAAAACCACCACGAAAGCAAGCCGCTACTTTGAAAAATTCTTGAAAATTGCCTGATGATGACTGAAAATCGAAACGTTCTCCTGTTATATAACACACCTTGCCCTACCAAATGCATACAAAAAACACTCTCTACTTTAAGTGATTTCTGAGGAAAAAATGTCAAACCCTGCACGCATAAACATGTGCGTGCACCACGCATTCATGACTAAGTAATCAGTCTTCCCTTTAAGTTTTTGTCAAGTGCAGGCCGAAAATGTTGATAAAAGCAATAATTGCCCCTTGAAAATATTCCCACTAATCCTCCGAAAAAAACCGCTAAAATTAACCTTGATTGACTTGAGCAAACACATTTTTAAAAAAAGCTGACACATATTGGCAAACATTGATGATATTTGCATTGGTCGGGGCTCAAGTGTCTTTCAAAGGTCAGCATTTAACCCATATGGTAGCGATCGCTGTGCCCACACCAGAAATAAACGTGGCTAAAGCGTCTTAAACGATGATTTATTTCACATGCAAAAATCCCCGGATAAACTCATAAATCCGAGCTTAGTTATGCCCTGAGAAGTCAAACCATTGTATGTGTGGAATTACAACGATGTTCGCATGGAGCTTCTGTATTTTCATGCAAATTGTTGCCTTTGGACTTGCAGAATTTTAATAGACTTGATTCTGCTGGCGGAATTGCTTCCGTTAATTTATCCTGTTTACTGCATCTTTTGACCGTATTACTCTTGTACAACAAATAGTTCCATCGGCTGAAGACACTTACCCATTTTTTTTTGGTCGCTAGTTTTTCACTTGCTGAGTGTTTTTGCACGAATTCCGCCACTTTGCTTCGGTTTTAATTAGCGCAACGCCGAAACGTATCTATTATTGATGTTAATTACCGATGTAATTTGGCCAGGTTGATGTGGTTTTAGCTACCGGCAAAATGCTACTGACAATGACAATGTTTTGGTTTTCTATTTGATTATTTTTAGATTATTCAGCCTGGCAATGTTTTAGTTGGTTTATGATTGAAGGTCTATTTTCGTTGATGTCGTTTGATGTCGATTTTATCTCTAGGTGTAGATCGGACAWGCCACGCAAAAGAGTGTCCGCAAATGGTGCGGCAAACAATTATGGATTTCTGCATRAAAAAGTGAAATGGTTCTGAAAAAWCCACGAWATTGAGATATTTTCGCAAAGAGYGTTTTGGAAACTAGTGCGGAAACAGAACTTTTATTATAGAGTTCACTATATCTTGGTATGGAGTACAGTTCTATTATGGAGTTCACAGAGCAAATTTTCAAAGTTGCGTCCCGTTTTTCTGTGTCTCGATTGATTTCTATTAGAAAACGACTTTAAAAACGCTTTTTAAAAATACTGTACTCATTGATCCATTTTCCCGCACACTAAAGTTGTAAGACAACGAAAAAGAAAAAATCCATCAGGCTTAGATCGGGTTTTCTTTTTCGCAATTTTCAGCACTTTCAGAGTCACATCCCTGCTAAAGATAGTTAAAATTTCAAGCTGCTACTTGAACAGGGTTAAAAGATGCACATTTTGAAATCAAGGAGGGTAAATGGATGAAGACACTTATTTTTAAGCCATTATTCACTTGGCTGGCAAAAATCGAAATTTGGCTCTATTGAACTGAAATTTTCAGAACTTTCAGAGTCACATCCCTGCTAAAGATGGGTAAAATTTCAAGCTGCTACTTGCTCAGGGTTAAAAGTTACAAATTTTCAAATCAAGGAGGGTAAATGTATGAAGACACTTATTTTTAAGCCATTATTCACTTGGCTGGCAGAAATCCAAATTTGGCTCTGTTGAACTGAAATTTTCAGAACTTTCCGAGTCACATCCCTGCTAAAGATAATTAAAATTTCAAGCTGCTACTTGCTCAGGGTTAAAAGTTACAAATTTTCAAATCAAGGAGGGTAAATGTATGAAGACACTTATTTTTAAGCCCTTAGTCAATAGGCTGGCAAAAATCCATATTTAGCGCTATTGAACTGAATATTTCAGCACTTTCAGAGTCACATCCCTGCTAAAGGTAATTCAAATTTCAAGCTGCTACTTGCTCAGGGTTAAAAGTTACAAATTTTCAAATCAAGGAGGGTAAATGTATGAAGACACTTATTTTTAAGCCCTTGGTCACTTGGATGGCAAAAATCCAAATTTGGCGCTATTGAACTAAAATTTTCAGCACTTTCCGAGTCACATCCCTGCTAAAGATAATTAAAATTTCAAGCTGCT
>NW_026019136.1:0-4929 GCF_020466585.1 Dendroctonus ponderosae | reverse complement strand
AAATGGGAACAACGCTCTATTTTTACATCATTTCATAGAGAAATAAATGGCCTTTTTTGAAAGTGAAGCATTGATAACGAGATTTAGGCAGTTTTCTCAAAAAGTGTTGATTTCAAGAAGTTTCAGATTTTCGTGGTTTGCTTCTGAGTTGCAAAATCGACTCAAACATGACGCTGCTTTTTTCGAAGTTTCTCAGGAACCATTCGAGTCACAAATTTCGTTTTAGCATCGTTGGATAGAGAATTGAAAACTCGATTCCAAAATAACAACATGAGTGAGGAAATTCGAGTAGTTTTGACCCAGAAAGCGAAATTTGAATATCGGACACTTAGGTGCGAGATTTTGTCAAAACTTCATGTTTTCCCTCCCGTTTTTTCTCATTTCTCGGAAGCAAAATGGGCAAAACGCTCATTTCTTACATAATTTCAGAGAGATCTAAATGGCCTTTCTAGAAAGTAAAGCACTGATAACGAAATGTGGGCAGTTTTCTCAAAAAGTGTTGATTTCAGGAAGTTTTAGATTTGCGTGGTTTGCTGCTGAGTTGCAAAATCGACTCAAACATGACGCTGCTTTTCTCAAAGTTTCTCAGGAACCATTGGTGCCACAAAATTCGTTTTGGCATCGTTGGATAGAGAATTGAAAATTTGATTCAGGGATAACAACATTAATGAGGAAATTCTAGTAGTTTTGACGCAGAAAGCGAAACTTGAATAACAGACACTTAGGTGTAAGGTTTTGCCGAAATTTCATGTTTTTTCTCCTGTTTTTGCTGATTTCTCGGAAGCAAAATGGGCAAGAAGGCTCATCTGTACATCATTCTAGGCAGAAATAAATGGCCTTTTTAGAAAGTGAACCATGGATGGGGAAATGTTGGCAGTTTTTTCAAAAAATTTTGATATCAAAAAGTTTTAGATTGGCGTGGTTTGCTTCTGAGGGTCAAAATCGACTCAAACATGACGCTGCTTTTTTCAAAGTTTCTCAGGAACCATTTGAGCCACAAAATTCATCTTGGCATCATTGGATAGAAAATTGAAAATTTGATGCAGTCATCACAGCATGAGTGAGCAAATCCGAGTAGTTTTGACCCAGAAGGCGAAATTTTAATATCAAAAACTTAGGTTCAAGATTATGCCAAAGTTTCATGTTTTCCGTCCCCTTTTTGCTCATTTCTCGGAAGCAAAATCGGCAAAACGCTCATTTTTTACATCATTTCAGAGAGAACTAAATGGCCTTTTTAGGCAGTGAAGCATTGCTAACGAAATGTGGGCAGTTTTCTCAAAAAGTGTTGATTTCAAGAAGTTTTAGATCTGCGTGTTTCGACCCGCCACTCGCAGTGATTAAAAAACGGGGTGGAGCAGGATTTTTATATTTATCTGATTTGAAAAAGTAAAAATGCGTTAATTTTTCTTGCAACCAATGGATTTGCAGCAAATTTTTCAGGGTTTTTCAATGAAGTATCAATATAATCTGAAGAAATTAAAGTTGTCTACGAGCAATGCTGTTTCAAAAACCCATTTTCGGTTTTGCTGTTGTTCATAAGGCAATTTTGAACTTTTAAGAAGATAGCTTTAACCCGTGGTTATTGTCTCCGGAAAAAAATCCCTTTCTAGACACTTTTCATAGAACAATGAGCGAAAATGTAAAGTAATGATTTTGATCCTGATCCTTCTACTTGTCGTGATGGTGTTGAGCTCCGCAGTCTTCCGGCACCTCGCGGGAAAATTGAATAAATGAGCGCTGCCTCCTGAGACATGTTCTTAGCCGGATGAGTATTGATTACATCCGACTACAACTGTTTAAGTTCAGCATTGGGGACTCCCCAAAGTTCGTCCTTCATCTTACCGACCTTAATCCGGACCTTAATTGGACTATTGAGAAAACGGTGGACTCTAATCCGTTGGTCCATTGATTCGCGGATAATGGGGATTTCTTGGGGGATAAGCAGATCTGTATTGTGTTTAGTTTGTGGCTTTGTTCGAGTTTAAGTTCATTACTCGCGTTGGCTCGGAATATAGCTGGGCGAAACCAGCTTCTGTTCTAATCTTGCGGCCGTCGTCTCTATCACATTAAAGTCGAATTGCGGCGAAATTCGAATCGAATAAGTTATATGCTGCAATTAAGCTGAACGACGTTGTTGCAGCCTTGTGGACTACAGCATTAAGACTATTCACTCTTGGAAATGACATTGTTCTGATTACTTTATACTCTTTCAGTTTATCACTTTTATGCTCCTTGCGAATTCGAGGCTTTTCCTATGACTGAAGCTGACCAAGCAAAACAAAATGCGTTTCTATTTGGCCTGAAAGTGGTAGAGCCAATTTCTGCACGACTAAACAGAAAAGGGCGACAATAAGCTAAATAAATTATCGGGCAAAAAACAAAGGCAAATCTCATTTGCAAAGCCCCCAGTGAGGAAGTTGAAACATGGCAGCATTTATGGCTCAACGTGCAACTCTTGCAAATTATGAACGGTTTAGCTTATGCATGTCACGCTTACAACACAATCCGTAAGCAAACGATGCACATTCTTGCCGGGGTGCTGCTTTTGATATTTATTAAATGGAAGCTTCTCAGTTCATTGTTTTTTTGCCTGCAGACAAACACACTAATTTGTCGACATTGTCGTGTTATTCTGCGGGGTTTTCCGTTTAAATTGCCTGCGATTTGATGTCTGCTAGTAGACTTTCGTGCAGACCTTTGGCAGAGGAAGCAATGTTGAGCCCGAAGCCGACACAGATAAATCGCTTATTATATGCGGAAAATATTTTATCAGGGCATGGCGGAAAATTACTCTATTATCGCCAACAACATGCCTGTTGCTAATATTTCTTACGCCCGTTCTGCTGCTGAACATGAAATTAGCTGTTTGCAGGCTGGCCTAAAAAGCCAGCTGTTTGATGCTCAAAGGTGATTTTTTAGATTAATTGTCGATGAATAAAACGCTTTATTAACAAATTGATCAAACTGGTGAGTTTCACGGAATAACCGCGAAGTCACTATTAGTTTCAGGTTTTTTCAATTCGGACGGAAAAGAATGTATATTTTTTATTTGAGAATTTAAGACGAATTTTAGTTTTCTGATTTATTTCTGATGAATCGACACGCTTCGGGTTTTATGAATGAAATGATGTAAAAAATGAGCATGTTGCCCATTTTGCTTCCGAGCAATGAGCAAAAACGGGACGGAAAACATGAAATTTTGGCAAAATCTTGCACCTAGGTGTCTGATATTCAAATTTTGCTTTCTGGGTCAAAACTACTGGAATTTCCTCACTCATGTTGTTATTTCTGAATCGAGTTTTCCATTCTCTATCCAACGATGCCAAAACGAACTTTGTGGCTCTATTGGTTCTTGAGAAACTTTGAAAAAAGCAGCGTCATGTATGAGACGATTTTGCAACTCAGAAACAAACCACGCAAATCTAAAACTTTTTGAAATAAACACTTTTTGAGAAAACTGCTCACATTTCGTTATCAATGCTTCATTTTCTAAAACAGCCATTTAGTAATCTCTGAAATGATGTAAAAAATGAGCGTTTTGCCCATTTTGCTTCCGAGAATTGAGCAAAAACGGGACGGAAAACATGAAGTTTTGGCAAAATCTCACACCTAAGTGTCTGATATTAAAATTTCGCTTTCTGGGTCAAAACTACTCGGATTTATTCACTTATGTTGTTATGACTGAATCAAATTTTCAATTATCTATTCAACGATGCCAAAACGAATTCTGTGGCTCAAATGGTTCCTGAGAAACGGTTTACTAGTAATTCTACGTTTCGTCTTTTCTGGCTGGCAGAATCAAGCCAAAATTTGGCGTAGCAACAACTTATACACAATGAACTGATGATGGTGGAAAGAAAAAACACCGAAACGTATTCTGAATTTTTAGCTCCAAAGTTAAAATTGTTTAAAAAGTTGTCGGGTGCATAGAAGTCAACGAAAATGCGCACAATTACAGCTGGATGTTTGTAGTAAGTCCTGAATTACCAACTTAAGAAAATCACTCTTTACATGAATTTAAATAAGATTTTAGTCAGATTGGGGCTGAGGACTTTGTGAAAACCATGTAGAGAACGATCTAGAAACCAACCCAAACCAAACCTATAATTTTGTTACAAACTGTTTGTTGGGTCTTTCGCCTTAAAAATGTTTGTTTTAAAAAAAGACAGAATTTCCTCACGCCTTTTATTACAGATTGATAAACAGTGCAAGAGCACTATTCTAAAGGCAGAAATTTTTTAGTCAAAATACCCAACGAACAGTTTTTTAAAAACTTATCTACAACCCTTTAACGCCTTATACTCCTCGGCCTCGCAAATTAAGGCGTAAAATAAACCGCGAATATTTTCATTGCAACCGAAATAAATTTGAATTAATAATGTTTAAATTTTAGCTCCCCGTTTACGTTTCAGCCGTAACTGGCCCTAATTGAATTTTAAAGCTAATTTTCCTAAAGGCTATTTCGCTAATTATTAAAACTCCACTCGAATGAGATACGCGATATATTTTTTGCCCCGATTTGGCTTCCGTTAATTTCTCGTTTGCAAAAAGTAGACAGGGGCGAATGCTTTTTAGTTAATGGTGCTGCACATTCATTTTATAATATTGTGTGACGCGTTTTGCTACACCAGCGCCCATTAGAATAACTGAAGTTGGAACGAAATTTTCATTATCTGCACTTCTTCTGGGGAATTTTTGCGTCTTTTCACTTGCAACCAGAGCTACGCAAGTCTCAAGAGAATGAGGGTTTTTGAGTGTATTAATTTTTTTTAGCCCAACACAACAGTTTTTTTCTCAATGAGCGCCTCACTGCGTCAATGGGAGCAGTTTTATTTGCAACTTTCCGTACATATTTGAAGGGAAGTCAATTGTTTGGGGCGACTCAAACTGGGGTACAAACTGTGCAGGTTTTACCCCAAAAGAGTCATT
>NW_026019135.1:0-4917 GCF_020466585.1 Dendroctonus ponderosae | reverse complement strand
ACAACTCCAGAGGAATGGCGCCAATTTTGGATCACCCTGTAGTTGCATGAACATTTCTTTAAGGGCGATCTTCAATTATCCACATAGTTTTCCTTTGTGGCACTCAGTACATTGTCATAGAAGCTGAAAGTTTGTGTCTGCATTTGCAAACATTGTTATCTTGCCGGATTGGCATGCTCAAGAAGAGTGCATAATAAGATGATTACACAGGCACTTATTTGGAGTTACAGAGTCAAATATATATTTTTTGCAATTTGTAAACAAATTAATGATTCGAGGTTATGAGTTTCGAAATAGGTTCAATTCAATGATTCCTGTTGAACTTACCGTTTATCCGTGTTTATCGTATTGTCACTTTCTGTATAATTCCATGGTTACCGGATTTTTACATAATTACGAAGCAACAGGTATTTACGCAATGTCAATTAGGCCGATTACCTCGAAAAACATTGTTGCCGTTTTTCTAATATAGTTTTATGCAAATTTCTCAGTTTTTAAAAACAATTAACTTTTTCTGTAGCTACTCCTAAAACACCGCCAGACAACACCTCCAGAGGAATGACGCCAATTTTAAATCACCCTGTATAGTGTGAAACCAAGAAGAAGTTTTCGAACTCAATTAATAATTCGTAACAATCTAATCGAAAAATAAAATCTCGCTTTTCTTTCAAGAGGACAAATTTGGCAAACATTTCCACTAAATTGTGACTAGGCACTAATAACTAAAACTGGTCATTTGATAAAACTTTTAAGAAAACACAATGAGTTCAAAGGATTTTTAATACTCTGCGAGCTCTGTTAAAAGCAGGGTATAAAGTTTACTAATGGAAGTCCAGTGAGTAGCTTTATGCCGACGCCAACTTTCTTTGCTCCAATTTTCCTTCGCTGTTAACCCATGTCTCAATGTCCCTTTCCTTCTGCCGTAACACGCTCCCCTATGCATTTATTCATATATTTCCCTATTTGAGGGTGTTGATTTTATCCGGGGCGGTTCAAGAGGCCCATTCGTCATTTTCGGCCCAAAGCCTCTTACCGGATCGATTTCGGAATATTTTCCATTAAGATTTGGCGCAACAGCACCGCAAAATTGCTCCTGCTGGCCGTTAACATGTGTCTTAATCGCAAGACGAGCGTCATCTTCAGCTCCAACCGCCAGAGCCAATATAGAGAATTAATTGCGACTTTAAGTGTCCTCCAACGTCAGCCAGATTTTCCGATAATAGTTCTATGGTGGCGGATTTATTGGCTTTTGCTTCAGGTGGCGAAAACTCAATAGGGCAGGATGTGTATGGGCTTCTGTGGCTAATTTCGCATGCCAATAATCCACTCAGATCTCCGCTATTCCCAGAGCCATGTCGGGACGTAATTACAGGACCGGCCAGCTCTCCTGCTTATCCCACTTCTGATTAAAAGACGAGATCTGGGACTCTCTTTGCTCCAAAAAGCCGCACTGAGACTTATATTTTAATAGGCCGATCCCAGTGTGCTTTTTAAGCTCCTATTTGAACCGACCGCAGAGTATTAGGATGGTATTAGGTCATTTTTGAGCCAGCGGCGTGCCAATAAAATCTCCTATTTTCTCGACCCAAATTCTACAACGTCTGGAGGACAACTGAAAAAACTCCAAGCTTCTAAGCTTATTACAGCAGTATTTGAGAATAACTTTTGGGACTTGAATTGCCTCTAGAGGTTTAGTTGAGGCTTGTTCAGGAAAACTGTTGCGGCACTGGGGTTTAGAAAATATTGCAAAGATCGCAAATGCCACGAATGTATCTAGTGCGATGACGTTAGCTAATTTATTTTGTACAAATCCGGGCGGCTTACACTTTTTGATCCGCTCTTTCATGTAGACCTACAAGAATTTGAGCTCACTGCTCAATGAAATTAGCTGAGATTTTCGGAGCAGACATTTTAGCAGAATATGTTGTTTCTTTGCTCATACTATTGCAAAAAACAATCATTAGAAATATGAAAGAATTGGGGAGCGATATTGATGACTAACCTAGAACCGTTAAAGAATAATTTCTGTAAACATTTACGCACACGTGAAGAACTTGAAAGTGGTTTTGTAGTTTACATCTGAGAAACAAACGTATTTATAATGCAATTAAAAAAGAAGAAAATTAAATGATTTACACTTCTAAATGTTCAAAGCTGGATAAGAGTTTGCTTCAACTTCCACTACTTCCAGAAGCAACAGTCAAAATCGAAAACTTATTGTGGACAAATTTTACAGCTTTGACCCGAACTCCTTAGACTTCCTTTAACCCATTTTAAATTTAAAACTATTTTGCATAATGTTAACATACTTTAAATTTAGTTGAAGCAAACCAAACAGGAATAATTTCACTCATTTACAAAGTACGCGCAGCAGCAGGTACAAGACACTAATCTGGATAGCCGGATCGCACGTAGACGTTTTACGTTTCAATTTATTCCTGAATTAATTTGTAGGTTAGAGAAGCATGATTGGGGGAGTCTCTTCTGCACATTACTTTATTAGCGAGGCATTTCCTGCGGGGATGATGACGTATGCTCCACTGACCACCAGTCAACTGCTCCAAAAGCCCAGTTTTTATGTAAAAGAAAACCAGCTGAATTTAAAATCCTTGCTTTTTCCTGCTCTAAAACCATTCAGGCCTAAATGCTCAAAAGCAGTGAAGCATTTTCGGGGAAACTGTTGGCGCAGTTGCCTGGAAACCGGCGCTGCGGGCGATCTCTCATTAGGGTTGTATCGCCTTTGGAAATCTCCGTAGCTCAAATCCGGAGTGTTCCGGACAGATAATCATTTATCATCCTCGCCATCGGGTCCACCGCGAAAAGCATTGTTGTCGCCACATCCGCACTTTGCTTTTGCAAAGGAAAACAGCCGGATTTATCGCGAAATTTGCATTCGAATATTTGCCGAACCTGGAATGTCTGGGAAACCCAACCGAAAAACTTTGCGTGAAGGCGGAAAAACAGCCAATGATTAGACATGCAAAAGTCTAGCGTAATTTGCTAATTTAAACCACCTGTACATTTCCAGAAACTGAAATTTCAAAATCCGGTTTGCTGCATTACGTTTTAACCTAATTTTTACTGTTTTCTGCGATTTTCATCGTACTGCTGTTAAGCATCCGTTTTTTTCATGCGTCGGCATGGTGTCTGGCTCAATATCAGCGCTGGTCGCCTTAAGCTAAAAAAAATTATTATATTATTTTCTTTCCTGGGCTCCAGTCACAGTGTAAAACAATTTTTTTTGTATATCGTTTATTTCGTTCCGTTACGCGAGGCAACAGCGCCATCATCAGACTTTAAAATTCATTCGAACTACAAACACCAATTTATAATTAAAATATGTTGTATACAAATTATAATTTATAAAGTGTTAGAACATTCATTAGTTCTTGAGGAAAGGGAAACTTTCCTTTCTGGAGAGCAAAACATTTGAAAAACTTACCTCATAATTGGTAAACATTATATTCATTTAGGTCTGTGCTGTCTTGAAACTTTCAATTTGTTTGCATTGTTTTCTACATTTGCGAGAATAGTATGTATGTATTGAGATAAGCGGCAATAGTTTTAATATTTTCACTAGTGTACTGGGTGTTCTATACGCATGGCTTTATTCGGGTTTGGTAAATGTTGCTAAGGTTGTCGGTAGCTGATCTGAAATTTACTGCTTTTCTATGTTTTTCTATTTGAATAATTTTATGTTATCATAAAAGAAGAGTTCAAGAAATGGTACAAATAAAAAAAGATGCAAAAGCAGCAAATTTCAGATCAGATACCGACAACCTTAGCAACATTTACCAAACCCTAATAAAGCCATGCGTATAGAACACCCAGTACACTAGTGAAAATATTAAAACTGTTTCCGCTTATCCCCGTACATACATATTATTCTCGCAAATGTAGAAAATAATTCAAACAAATTGAAGGTTTCAAGACGGCAAAGACCTAAAAGAACGTAATGTTTACCAATTATAAGGTAAGTTTTTCAAATGTTTTGCTCTCCCGAAAGAAAAGCTTCTTTTTCCTCAAGAGCTAATGAATATTTTATCACTTTATAATATATAGTTTTTATACAACATATTTTAATTGTAAATTGGTGTTTGTAGTTTGAATGAAYTTGTTGTCTCACTGAAACGTAACGAAATTAACGATATACCAGAAAAAGTTGTTTCACACTGTGACTGAAGCCCAGGAAAGAAAATAATATAATAACACGCAGTCAGGAAAACAAATCAAAATTAAGCTAAAAAGTTTAGAAAATTACAGCACTTTGCGGCTACGGGCAAACGAAATTTTGCGTTTTGAATTATTGGATGCGTTAACAATTTTATCGATATTGGAGTGAAGAGCAAACAAAGGGCCGCCTTCACAATGCCCATTCAACTCAATGCGAAGGGAAATTAACCGGCCCTAATCGGAACGGATTTCTCGCAAGAAAACGTTTCCAAGATGACGCGGCTTTTGTGCCAAGAGAGGCACTGTTGATCAATAGGTAAATGGAGTTGAGTTGTACACATTTAAAAAATGTTTATGAACTACTCTTGAAAAAAACATCTATTCAGGGTGATTCAAAATTGGCGTCATTCCTTTTAAGGGGTGATAGAGGCTCACTTGGGGAGAACGAGGAAAATATTGAAAATTTTAAAATTAAGCATTATTTTGAAATTGTTCCATGTTTAATTGGTAGTATATTGGAATATTTAAGCATTCAAAAAGAAAAATTACGATCTTTGCTTCAAATTACGAAAATTTTTGATGTCAAAAAAGTTCTCTTCTATAATTTTTTGATGTAAAGGCACAGCGGCAATGATGTGTTTTGTCATTAACAGATAGTTACAGGTGGATAGCCCTTGTCAATCATAACAATAATTCGTCAAGCTGTGACTTACTTTGAATTTCCTTTCACGAATTTGCTGATAT
>NW_026019134.1:0-5087 GCF_020466585.1 Dendroctonus ponderosae | reverse complement strand
TGAGTGAAATTCAGCCAAATATAGAGTTCCAAATTTAAAATTAAATTAGTGAAATACTTGGAGCGTTTTCCGTTTAGTTGTTGTTGACTCGTTGTCGCAAGTTGGAACGTGAAATTTGTCTTTGGATCTTTGGCTGTGCGAACCGGCACTTTCTACAAAAATGTCAACAATAAAGAAACTGAAATGGAAGTGCCAAGTAAAGCATGAATCATCGAAAGGACGAACAATTAAATTATTAAATAATCTATGTTTATTCTGTAGCTCGGTAGTTATGATATCCTATTTCGCCAAGCGTTGGCATAAGGAAATATCCAATTACACTTATGATGTACATAATGTTCTTTAGTTTCACATATGTATAGCATGTAAACAGCATTTAATGAATATATATTCTAACAATCCTGTAATAACCGGCAGTTGTATCTTCAAGCTGAAATCCATGTCAATCGAAATAAAAATTGTTTTAGTGTGATTTTAACTGGCGCAATCGGTAGRATTTGCAAATTGATTAAAACTGGGTCTGAAAAGGTTTGGACTTGCACGAAAAAACCTGGGTCRATTATTTTGAAAGTTTGGTCTGAAAATGGGTAGTGTATGTCTGTGTATTTCYAAAGCYTGGAGAAAATGCATTTGGTTTCGGTAATTGATTTGSAATGTTTTTGGTTTTTGTAATAAATAAAWTTTTCTTCTTCTTAAGCGAAACTGGAGTCATAGCTTCGTCAAGGGTTTTTGGGTTTTTACTCCTTACCACTAGTTGCATGTGATAGCTTAAGCCACTAGTGAATGTTCTGAGAATAAGGTTTCTGTATTTTGATATTTTTTATAGCATGATCTCCAGAGTTTCATTACTCATATTGATTTTTGAAAATAGCAGACTGCGTACGTCTTGTAAATGCAAGCCAAATTCTTGGGCTGTTTCGTTTTTCGAAAGGTTTTTTTAACTATACAATCAATTGATCTTTGGTCTGCAAATGTGTCAATGATAGCTTGTTTAGCAAGTTTCCATGATTGAAGTTCAACACGAGAAGCTATTTAATCAGCGGTTCTGCCTGCTAATTTGCAAAGGATAGTGTCAAAAAGGCAAGAATTTATGTGTGCGTCCTCATTAGTTCTATCTCGATGTTTATTGAGAAAATTGTCTCAAGCTTTTATAAATCTGTTGAATTGCTTAACATTGCCGTCAAATGGGGGAATGTTATCTGCTTGATATTTGATTAGAGTAAAATTAGAGTGTGGCATTGTTTTTATTTTAATCTTAAATTAGAGCTTAAAATTATGTTTAGAAATATAACATATTTGCTTCTTTTGCAAACAAAAGCGGAAAAATTCGCAATATTTCAATTGTTCAAAAAATGGAAATTGGAAAAGTGGACTTACAATGATAAACGGATCAATGTTGTTTTCATTTCTTTTATTATTGTTTTCTTCTTTAGTTGCAAGGGTCCAATAGGAAGGGCGGTGCTTGTCTCCTCCCTGGCTAATCTATGAGAGGTTGGACGATGCTTGTTCCCTTCTTCTCCTACCAAAGTGGATCGGACGATGCTTGTTCCGCACGTTCTGGCCTTGAGTTGCCCTGTCGCTGCCAATCAATGAAATGTTCGAATTTGTCACAAATAGTTGAAACGACCTGAATCTATCACACCCGATGCGGGACCACCGTTTTGAAAATTCTTCCACGATGCTTACACGATGATCGTTTTTGATGCTCACACGACGACCGGTTCGAAGAATTTTTCACGACTCTTCGTTGACAAATCCTTCCGGATTTGATACACACGATCTTCGTTGACAATTCCTACCGACTGCACCATTAAAATTACTTTAGGGGGAAAAGTCATTTTTATTTCGATTGACATGGACTTCAGCTTCAAGATACAACTGCTGGTTAGTACAGGCTTGTTAGAATATCTATTCATTATTTAATGAATGATGTGTTTACATGCTATCTGTGAAACTAATGAACATCATGTACATCGTAAATGTAACTGGATATTTCCTTATGCTAAGTTGGCCAATTAGGATATCATTATCCGGTGTATTTTTTTCTCGAAAAAGTGTAGTGTTTGTAGTGTTTAGTTTGCTACCGACAGTGGATAAAATCGGTCGATAATCGCATTATTAGATGGAAAATATAGAACCATTGTGGCCCTTAAGGCAAGTTACGGTAGTTTGTGAGTAGAGTAGTGAAGTAGTAAGTAGAAATATAGTTAACTTCTTGATGATTAATGAGCAGAAAAAGGAGGATAGGGCGCCAGCTTGCAAAAAGCTGGTAAGAATGATCTCTAATCAATAAATCTTCTATGTTGAATTGAGTTTAGTTTTCCCACAAGCAACTGAAGTTTTCTGGATTCTTTATATTTCTCTTTCTTTGCTTCGCTGATTTCAAATAAGTTTGGTCTTGAACATATTTCCTGCTGTATTAAATACATTTTCATCTTTATTTCCAGGTGGCACTACGCGGCTTTCGGTTAGCTTAGCATTACATTTCCCCTGGTTGCCATGTAGATACATGTAGAACTTTTAGTCTCATATTTATCAAAGTAGTGTGTATTTGGTATGGATTGAGCTATTGGTTCTTTCGTAGTTAATTTTTAAACTTTGAGCAGCTTTATATTTTTTTATTGGCTTTTATATTAGGCTCTTATCAAGCTTTTCGCTAAAGAACCGCATCCGATATAGAATTTTGTGTTCCAGTATTATATAGTTCCAATATACAAGGAGGATCAGTTTACTAATAGTGCGGATTTAGTTAAGATTAAACAATGCACTCTCACAAAAAAATTTTAAACTTTGAGAATATTTTGGGCGGCTTTGTTTTTTACATCAAGCTCATTTTAAACTTGTTTCCGAAGAACAGTTTCAGATATGCAAATATGGGTTCCAGTTTTTGTTTTTTTTTGTTAAAAAAAGTGATGAGTTTTAGTTTTTTTTAAGTGCAAAATCGACTGAAGCATGATGCCACCTTTTCTGACGTTGCACAAGAACAATTTGAGTCACAGAGTTCGTTTTTATTGATTGAATAGAGAATTGGTAACTCGACTCGGTTATAATAACGTGCGTGAGTAAACTCTGGTGGATTTGTCACAAAAAGTCACACAAAATTTGAATATCAGACAATTAGTTGCAAAGTTGAACACAAATTTTCATAAAAAAAAAAACGTTTCCTACATAATGCCGATCTTTCAAGTTTCTACTGGCTCTACTTTGGACGTTCCAATTTTTTAATGAAGAGTATGCAGTTGCGGGAAAGCGTTAATTTTCAAATCAACATTCACGAAGCTTTGCGCTTCTCTGAACAATTAACTGAACGCACAACTCTGAACTTGTACAGTATTTTTCGTTTCGGAGAAATCTGTTTCCGAAAAACGCGATGAAAAACGTGTTTCCGCAACAGTTTTTTGTTAAATCTTAAGTAAAATTTCTATAACGATGAGTGAAGTTCGAAATTTTGACGGCATTTAGGGTGCATTCTTCTTTACTGAACGCACAACTCTGAACGTGTAGAGTATTTTTCGTTTCAGAGTTTTTCGTTAACTTACCGCGTATCACAAATATGTCAGCGTTAAATCGTATCTGTGGTTAGTTTTTAAATTACGCTCTTCAGAACTTCAAATGTATAACATGGTGCATAATATCAAGTTTTGCGAATCTCTAAATCAGATAAATGTTTGACAAAATCTACGAGTAGAACCACAGTTTTTATTAGGTAAGAGAATATACGAAATATTAACGGTATTGGTATAAATAGTCCATATTTGAGGTATAATTTCCTACCATTATGGTGCGGAGGTTAGACTCGTAAATTTCTGAGTAAGGGTAAGCCCAGAAAGCAGTGTGAAAGACTGTTTCAAGTTTCAATCTTCAATGCATTTCTCACCTATCTTGCTATTATATGTATAAGTACTTTCATTGGTATATTTGAGTTACAAATGTCGTATTTATATACAATATATTAAAATCAATAATGAATCATCAATCGCTTACCATAATAATCGCTCCTGTTAACAACTTAAGTGTGCATTAGTGGCAGCCATGTTTTATGGAATTCAATAACAATTTTTATTTGGTTCTTATCTTTGCCTGGCAACATAAGTAACGCATCTCAGGTAGTTTGTTTTCGAATAAGTTATCTTATAGGTAATAATATTCTCTCATATTCACTTTTTATAAAAAAATACATAACTGTAAATAGGTACTATATTTGCTTCAAATATTTAACAACATTGAAAAATACATTATTTTATCGTTTGTGGTGTGGACCTGTTGGAGGAGGGTCGCTCTTAGGTCTCGTTTCCACCCATTTTTTAATGTTGGGAAGATTATTGATTTTATTAACAAACGCTGACAAAGCGGGGTATGATTTCAGAGCATCCACTTGGTCAGGTCTTGATGAAAGGGTTGCAGCAAAAACTAAATCAGCCCAAGTTACCTGAAAAAATTAAAAGAAACGATGAGAACCAGTTAACAATAAACTATTAAATTATTTTGAGTTAATTGCAGTCAGCTTACCGCAGATCCAACTAATAAACCTGATGGATTTGAGGATAAAACTTCCTCAAACTTGGCCAAGTAAAACGCTTGTTCCTTCTTAATTTCTGCAATTCTCTCAGGATTTTCTTCTCTAAATAGTCGCATCGAACCTGCAAGAATTTTTTACATACTTTATTTTTTTAGATATTCCAGGTAACTATTTCTGCATAGATTTTTTTTAATAGGTAGAAAGTTAATATACTTAAGTTGTAGTCTCCTAAGGCCTCAACTAATGAATCGGCTTGTAATATTTCCCAGTCATCTGATCCCTGCAGCTTGAATTGCTTTGCCAGATATCTAGCGATTGCGTTGGTTTGAGCGACAGGTTTTCCATCAACTTCCAAAACCGGCACTTTTCCATATGGCGTGTCTGAAAAGCATCATCTATTATTAAAAAAAATTATACGGTTTAATTTAACCATTATGATAAACTGTTTTTCTTGCAGGGTGTTTCATAGTAAGGAGAAACCGTTTTTTTAGCATAAAAGGGTTATGCTTGTAAACTTAAATATGTGCTTCCATTAAAAATTAGTAGATATGATAGTATTTCTTATCAA